>NW_020948270.1:0-20230 GCF_900497805.2 Vombatus ursinus | reverse complement strand
GGGGGGAGGAGGGAGCTAGAACACAGAATTTACTGCATAAGATATGAGAATGAGAAGGAAACTTAGAACAGAGAAGAACATCGAGTGCTAGAACTGGGAAAGACCTCAGACCACGATGGAACATAGAGAGGTGGAAGGGGCATTAGCTCTACACCCTCACTTTATAGATAATGTGGCTGAGGTCCAGAGAAGGCAAATGACTTGCTCCGTCCTGCCTCTGTCATTTGATCACCTTGGTGACCACTGGCATCTCTCTGGGGTTCAATCACCTCATTTATAAAATAAAGGGTTTGGATTAGGTGGTGTTTCCTGGGGCAGCTAGATGGCTGTGGTGCAGTGGATAGAGTGTTGGGCCTGATGTGCAGAAGATATCTTCCTGAGTTCAAATCCAGTTTCAGATACTTATTAGCTGTGTGACCCTGGGCCTCAGTTTCCTGTTTGCCTCAGTTTCATCATCTGTAAAATGACCTGGAGAAGGAAATGGCAAACCGCTTCAGTATCTTTGCCAAGAAAACCCCAAATGGGATCACGAAGAGTCGGACACAACTGAAACAATCCTCCCAGCTCTAAATCTGTGATCCAAAGAACACAGAGCTTATGAGTGGCAGAGCCAGGACTAGAACCCAGGCCTTCTGACTTTCGGTATTGTACTTGTTCTCTGACACCACGTGGGCCTTCCTGTGTTTCCTGTTGGTTACCAGTGTGATGGGAGTTGGGTGTGTCATTGTGATCTCAGTCAAATGCTGGATAGCTTGATGTTTTTAGTACACTGTGTAATAATAGTCTGTGTAGAAGACCATTGACCTTCTCGTACAGCACTTTTAAATCTGTTAGCACTTTGATATCTGTTATCTTGTTTTATTTGTCCCCCTCATCGCCCTTCCCCTTTGTTAAAGGCCCTTCGTAACTTCCCCAGCTCCCCACAGCCTTCTAACAGAGAATCAAAGAACCTTAGATCTGGAAGTGACATAAAAGACCATCTAGAATTGTAGAATTTGGAGTGGGGGGGGGACCTTAGAGATCGTTTATTAAACCCTAGTATGTGCCAGATATTATGCTGGGTATTGGTAGGGGTATAGCCCTAGTCCCCAAGGAGCTAACATTGTATTGGGGGAAATCTATATACATATAGATCTATATGTTGATCTATATGTATATATGTATGTATATATATGTAGTATTCTATAACCCTATGCAACAAAATCACATGAATATGTATACACATACATATGTATGCATACATTTATATAATAGGTATGTGTGTGTGTATGTGTATGTGTGCACACGTGCACTTTTGTACTGAACAGAAGGCACTAGCAGCAGAAGGGGTGGGGCAGGTGAATTGGGAAAGGCATCTTGTAGAAGGTGGCACTTGAACTGAAGGACATTAGGGATTCTAAGAGGCAGAGATGAGGACATAGTGCATTCCAGGCATGAGGAATACGAAAGTACAGAGGTGGGAGGTGGAGTATTGTGTATGAGGAACAGTAAGACCTGTTTGACTGGACCCTACGGGATGTGAAAGGAGTAATACATCATGAGAAGGGAAAATAGATTGGAGCCAGGTTGTGAATGGTTTTAAATGTCAAAGGTAATAAAGAACAATTGGAGTTTATAGAATTGGGGGGAGCAGTTAATCTAGCCTAATATCCTCATTTTTAACAGAATAGGATACTGAGGCCTAGAGAAATGAAATTGTTTTTCCCAAAGTCACATAGCTGGTATGCAGGAGAGTAGATTCAAACTCTAAAGAATTATTTATTTCACAACTTCCACTAAGACATTTTCTCCTTTCAGGATGCTTGAAGATTTCCTAATTCAGCATGCTTACGACCTAATTCAGCACACATCTTAGTGTGGTCATTCATATTTCGGGATTACTATAACTATATGAAACTTTTTCAGCCTTTGGGGCCTTGACCAGTTATTGCCTCTCCTAGAATATGAAAATGCAGAGTGAAAAGGGACCTTCGATGCCATTTCATGTGACCCTTCCTTCCTCCAAAAACCCTTTGATGGATAAGAATCTAAGGCCTGACCTCTCCAAGGTCACACAGGTAGGAACAGCCAGCTGCTCTTGTCCTCTGACTTTAAGCACCACTCTCTTTAGAAATGAACAGTGGCAGATCTGATTAAAAAAAAAAGATTCTATTTATGTCCCTCTGTCATGCATATTTGTTTGTTGTCAAGGGGTTACATAACATTTGTGGTATATTCACCAGAACAAAACTTCTTTTGCCTAGGCTAGAAGGGCCCAGGAACTGTCAAATAAGAAACTAATATTGAGATGCCAGCTGACAGGTGTGTCTTGTGGGGGTGGAGGGAGGGGACGGTTACTGAGGGAAGGAATCCAGGAAAGGGAGGATGGGAAGGAAACAGGCTCCAGAATGGCCCGACAAGGAGCAGGCTATGCTGGAGCCTGCAGAAGGAGTCCTACCAAGTATTGATTGAGTATCAGACTATGATAGGCTTGAGTACTCTGGAGATATAAGGAGAACATAGCATTTGGTCGCTCCTCTCAAAGAGTTTATAATCTACTTGAGAAAACAAAACAAATATGCACATAAGGGCAGTAAAAGACAGTGACTGACTGTGAGGTACAGTGAAAAAAGCCTTGGATGTGAGAGTTCAAAGGCCAGGATTCTAGTCCCAGCTCTGACTCTGACTATGACTGACTATGTAATTTTTCCTCTCTGAGCCTAACTTTTGTTCTTCGTAGCATGAGGCGGTTGGACTTAGATGATCTCTAGAGCCTGTGACTGGCCTAGTATCCAATGTTCTAAAGTCACTTCCTGCTCTAGCTTTCTATGTTCTAAGAGTATACGTTCTATATTCTAACATTCTGTGGTCTAAGGGGCCTTCTAGCTCTGATAGTCTAAGTACTATGTTCTAATATTCTATAGTCTAAGGATTTTTCTGCTCTAATTTTGTGAGTGTTATATTCTAACTGCCTATGAGATGAGACTAGATTCCAAGCATATGTGTAGACTGCAAGTTCCATTTGGTGGAGAGAACTGGGAAGAACTTAACTGTGGTCTGAGCTGCTAGTATAAGGCTTCTCTTATTACTGTGGTTATAACAGAACAGCAGCCTGCTCATCAGAATGTCTGACCCTTTTCTCCAAGCCTTTGTTTTGGCTCTGGGTTTCAATTTGAGGGTTGGGTCAGAGTGAAAAGAGGATGTGAAACTTTCAAAACTGAGCGTGGCTGGGTAAAACTGCAACAACATATTTGGCACTGCCCAGATTGCACCCAGGCAAACTGGTTCTTGGTGAGTTTGGGATGGTGCCCATAGTGGCTTGATTGCAAGGCCAGTCTGTGGCTAGAGCTGTCCTGAGGCCTGGAACTTGTTAGAAACCCGGCAGGCCACAGCTCACTTTCTTAGTACAATAGAACTGATTTTCTGGCAGCAGGGAGGGTTTGATACAATGGGAGAAAGTCATTCGGGCAATAATAATAGTAATAACCTAGCAACAATTTTTTTCTTGTCCATTACCTTATTTAATGTTCATAGTTCCCTTCCCATGAGGTAGGGAACATTAGTATAATTAACCCCATTTGACAAATGAAGAAGCTCAGGCTATTCACAGATTCACAAAATGTCAGCATTAGAAGGGACCTAAAAGGTTATCTATGCATCCCCCTCAGTTCACAGAGTAGAAGGAACCATAGGCCCAGAGAATTGAAGCGACTTGCCAACCTGGGTAGACAGATTGTAAGTTGCTGAGGAAGACTCTAACCCAGGGCCTCTGGCTTTACATTCAACGTTCATTTTAGTGTGCTCTATTTTTATTCATTCATCCAACCAATATTTACCAAGTGCCAGTCCTCCTGTATGAGTTTGCACAAGGGCTGTTCTCAACAATACTTGCTTCAGAGAGAGTACAAATAAGATTGCTTGGGGAATATTTAAAATACTTAAAAAAACAAACTTCTCAAGTACATTCAAGAAATTTTAAAATGCCATCTATATATGATTAAGAAGAGATGGCCTGGCTGGTGTTGTGAAGAAAATATCTGAGTAGGAGTCAGAAGGTTTAGGTCTCTTCATTTCCTTCTCTGGATGTCAGGTTGCTACTTTGTCTTCTTGAATGATCTTTAGGTCCCTTCTAGTACTAATATTCTGTGAGTTAGTGGATTAATTATAAGTGGATCAATCAATCAATCATTTGTTCAGTAACAGAGTTGAGAAAACAGATTTTTAAAATCTCAGTATGTTATTAATTACCCACATTTAATGAGATGACATTTGCTCAGTCGTTTTTCAGTTGTGACCTCATTTGGGGTTTTCTTGGTAAAGATGCCGGAGTGAGTTGCCTTTTCCTTCTCCAGCTTGTTTTACAGATGAGGAAACTGAGGCAAACAGGGTTAAGTGACTTGCCGGGGTCATACAGCTAGGAAGTATCTGAGGCCAGATTTGAACTCACAAAGGTGAGTCTTCCTAATTCCAGCCTTGGCACTCTATCCACTGTGCCATCTAATTGCCCTGAGATGACATTTACCATAAGTGTAAAACACCTTCCCTTGGGTGCAAAAACTGCACAAGTACAGGGATAGAGAACTTTGGTTAGATCACAAATCATAGTGTCCTGAAGGCTCCCATGGATAAGTACAGAGATGGGGCCTAGACCTGTGCTTTCATTGGTATGGGAAACAACCCCAGTGAAGCAATTCCCTCTCCCAGTAGGGGTCATTACCTTCTTAACTCTCGAAGCTCACATGGTAGCAAAAAACAAACAAACAAACAAAACCCTAACTTCATTTAAACTGTGTGAATATGAAGTAGTATCTAGATGAAGGAAGCAGTCATTTAATTGTCCTTTATTTACCCTGACTAAACCATATCTAGGGGATCCTATTCAGTTTTTGGTCCAGAATTTTAGGAGTGATGTGGACAAGCTGGAGCATATCCAGAGGAAGGTGATCCGGATGGTGAAGGGGCTGGAGACCCTACCACATGAACAAACAGGGGATATTTAGCCATGAGGAAAAAAGACACTGGGGGACTTGATTTTTGTCTTTGAGTACTTGAAGGACTGTCACGTGGTAAAGGGATTGGACTCAGTTCTGCTCAATCCCAAATGGTAGAACTAAATCTGATGGATAGATGCTGTAATGAAGCAGACTTTGGCATAAAAACTTGCAGAGAGATGCCCCAAAGTAGAATTGGCTACCTTGTCAGGTAGGGTGCCCTTCATGACCGGAGGCCTCTGAGTGGAGCCTAGAAGGTCACTTGCTGGGGATTTCTTCGGTGGGATTCCAGTTCAGTTCTAGACTAACTCAGATGTTCTCTGTCCTTCTAACTCTCAGATTCCATGAGTTTATTTTGTGAACCAATGGTGTGGACTGCTTTGGGAAGTGGTGACCACCTACCCTTGGAGACATGCAAGCAGAAGCTAATTCTGTCAGGGGTGTTGAAGAAGAGATCGCCAAATGGGGTGAGAGGTTAGGAGAGACGGCCGATAAGGACCATTTTCGTTCTGAGATTTAGTGACACTGTGTCCTTGAACATGTGAGAGAATAAAAGTGTATTTCTTTTTTTTTTAAGTTGTTCTTGAAGTCAGACTTTTCTCCAGTTCACACCAGCCTTCACCCCAGTGATCTGTATTGAAGGTTTTTCACTGTATTCCCAACTGGGGAGCTACCCAGGAAATCAGTCTCTTAACAGCTCTGGGCTACAGGGTCGGGGAGAGATGGAAACCCAGAAATAGAGCAAAAAGGTTAAACAGTTTTCCAAACTATTAGTCCTGTTCATCAGCTGTCCTTCCCAGGCCTTCTCCAAGTGACTTATGACCTCCCAGAGAGAAAATAATGAGTCTTCTCTGCAAAGACTATTAAGACTTTATTCCCTCCCCCAATCATTGCACTTCCTGTAATCTGGTTTCCATCACTCTATTCAGTAATAATAACAATTTCCCTTTCTATAGTACTTTAAAGTCTATAAAACACTTTCCTTACAGCCACCCTAGAAGGAACAGTAGTGCAAGTGTTGCTAACAAGATTGACTACAGTGGATAAAGCCATCTCTAGATGGCTTTTCTGTGATCTCTTTTCAGCCCTCCTCAAATGTCCCATGGCTTCTCTCCCCACCTCCCTCAGCTGAGAACTTTGCCTCATATTGTACAGAAGATATTGAAAGTCTTTTGCCGTGAGGTTCCTCTTTCCCCTTCTTCCCTGTCTCATATCACTCAGATGACCCCTGCCACTATCTCCTCCTTTACCCCTGTCTCATATGATGAATTGGCCCTACTCTTTACCAAGGCTCACCCCTCACCCCTGTTCAAGTGATCCCATTCCATCCCATCTCCTCCAACAGATTGCCCCCTCTGTCATCCCCATTCTCTCACTTATCTTTACTTTCTGTCTACTGGCTTCTTCTCTGTTTGCCTATAAACATGTTCATGCCACCTCTATCCTCAAAAAACCCTCACTTGATCCTTCTATATCTAATAAGTGCCATCCTATGTCTGCCTTTTGTGGTTAAATTCCTTGAGAGGGCTATCTACTGATAGGTGCCCCCACTTTCTTTCCTCTCACTTTCTTCTTAACCCCTTACAGTCCAGCTGCAGATCTCATCATTCCTCTGAAACGACTTTTAATGATCTCTTAATTGTCAAATCCAATGGCTTTTTTGAAATGGCCTTTTTGAAATCCTCATTGTCCTCTGTTTCTCTGCAGTCTTTGACACTGTTGACTAACCTCTTCTTGATATTCTCTTCTCTTAGGTTTTTGGGATACCCCTCTTTTCTGGTTCTTCTCCTTTCTGACTACTTCTCAATCTCCCTTGCTGGATCCTCATCCAGGTCATGCCTTTTAACCATAGGTGTCCCATAGGGTTCTATTCTGGGCCCTCTTCTCCCTTTGTATTATTCACTTGGTGATCTCTTCAACTTCTAGTTTAATTGTCGTCTCTATGCTGGTGATTCTCAAATCTACTAATCCTGCCCTAACCTCTCTGCTGACCTTTAATCTTGTATCTACAACTGCCTTTCAGACATCTTGAACTAGATGTGTAATAGACATCCTAAACTCGACATGTCCAACACTAAACTCATTAAAGCCTCCTTTTAAAGCCTCTCCCCACCCCAAACTTCTCCATTACTGCAAAGACACCACTTATTCTCTCAATCTTCTAGGCTCACTCCTAGTCTCCTAGGTGCCATCTTCAACTCCTACATCTTATCCTTCCCCCTTCCCCCACCTCCCATTCCAGTCTGTTTCCACTGACTGTCAATTTCACCTTTGCAACATTTGTGGAATATGTACCTTTCTCTCCTCTGATACTGCCACCATCTTGGTACAGGCCCTCATCACTTCAAGCTTGGTTTATTGCAATAACTTATTGGTGGGGCCGCCTGCCTCAAATCTCTCTCCATTCCATTTCATCTTCCTTTCAGCCTTGAAAGTGATTTTCCTAAAGCACAGGTGACATCGTGTCATTCCCCTCATACTCAAAAAACTTCAGTGACTCCTTTTCACCTCCAGGATCAAATACAAAACACTGTTTAGTGTTCAAAGCCTTTTGTAACCTAGCACCACCTCCCAATCTCTTTCCAGGCTTTTTACACCTTCTCCCCCAACCAGTACTCATCAACCCAGTGACTCTGGCTTCCTGGCTGTTCCTCAAACAAGACACTCCATCTCCTGGCTCTGGAATTTTCTCTGGCTTTTCCTCATGCTGAGAATTCTCTCCCTCCTCATCTTCTGTATCCTGGCATCCCTGGCTTCCTTCAAGTCTTAACCAAAAATCTCATCTTCTACAAAAAACCTTTCCCACCCCCTCTTAATTCTAGCACCTTCTTACCCTTAAATACTTCCTATTTGTCCCACACATGGCTTGTTTGTACACATTTGTTTCCCCCATTAGATTGCAAGTTCCTTGAGGGCAAGGACTATCTTTTGCCTCTTTTTGTACTCCCAAGCACTTAGCACAATGCCTTACACACAGTAGGTGCTTACTAAATGCTTATTTACTGACCCTCTGGCTCACACTCATTGTGTGATCATGGCTAAGCCATTTACCCTGCCCAAGTTAATAATACTGGTAAAATTAAAGAGGCATCTTGTCATGATGTATAGAGAGATGGACTTAGAGTCAGAAAGACCTGAGTTCAAATCCTGACTCAGATACTTACTAGCCCTTTGACCCTAGGCAAGTCACTTAACTTCTCTCAGCCTCAGTTTCCTCATTTGCAAAAATAGGGATTATAAAAGCATTTACTTTGCAGAGTTGTTGTGAATACCAATGAAATAACATAAAATACTTGGCAAACTTTACTATTATGAGAGGATGGAATTCTAGTCTTGGAGTCAGGAATAACTGAGTTCAAACTCAGACACTTACTAGTTGTGTGACTCTGGGAAGATCACTTTATCTCTCAGCCTCAGTTTCCTCACCTATAAATGGGTATAATAATAGCATCTGCCTGAGTTGCAAGAATCACTTGAGGTAACACATGCAAATCACTCTGCCAACTTTAAAGTGCCATATAAATGCTACCTATTGTTATTTTTATGGTAATCAAATGAGATCAAATATGTGTTAAATGCTCTGCAAATCTTAAAGCACTATGTGAATGCTTGCAGTTATTATTACCAAACCTCAGAGGTTGTTGTGAAGCTTAAATGAGATAATCTGTATTTATATAGATATATATGTGTGTGTATATGTGTATGCATGTACATATATATATGTACACACACACACTCAACACACATAGAAATGTCAGCTATCATTTTTATCTCCATTTTTACAAATCAGGAAACTAAGGCTCAGAAAAGGAAAAGGATTTGTGTTAGATCAAACAGTGTCAAGCATGTGCCCGATGGTGCTCCTTGTGGTATATCAAACTTGTTGTTTGCCCTTTCAGGAGGTTCTTAGGCTTTTATAAGGGACTCTCCAGGAAGCAGAAAGTAGCCTGTAATTAGCTACTGCGCTGCTAAATCCTCAGATTGCCCTGCTCTCTCCCTGAGCAATAATACAAGGTGAATACATTTGAAAATCCAGGCATAACCATCTAACCATTGGGTTTTCTTAGCTCTAATGTGTTTTCTCTAATTGCTCCCTGGCTGCCTGTTCTGTATTTACTAAATTAAATGAAATGAAGCCCTCCTTCTAATGGGTGGAATGGTAGTTATGCTCAAACAATTTTCTGCCTAAGCTTGTGCTGAACACAGATCATTAGAGAATCATATAATATCAACCTTGGAAGGGATCTGAAAATTAAAAAAAAAAAACACAGAACATTAGAGCTAGAAGGGACTTTTTTAGAACAGAGAACGTTTGGGATCTTCTAGTCCAATGGTGCAACACCATAAGGATAATCATCATAACAATAGCTAGCATTTATAAAACACTTTTTAATTAATAGATTTCTATTTTATTTCTCAATTACACATAAACAAGGATTTTTAACATTTGGGTTTTTTTTTTTTTAAATTTTAAGTTTCAAATTCTCTCCCTCCCTCCCTCCCCTGCCCTCTGCTTGAGAAGGCAAACAATTTGATATAGATTATACATGTGTAGGCATGCAAGACATTTCCATATTAGTCATGTTGCAAAAGAAAATGTAGACCAAAAAAAAAAAACCCAAAACAAAACAAAACAAGAATACTGAAGAAAGCTTAAAAGTATGCTTCAATATGTGTTGAGACTCCATCAGTTCTTTCTCTGGAGATGGACAACATTTTTCATCATGAGTCCTTCAGAATTGTCTTGTATCATTGCATTGCTGAGAATACCTAAGTCATTGACAATTGGTCATCATTTAATAGTGCTATTACTATGTACAGTGTTCCCTTGGATACATAACACATTAATTTTTGCAAAGTCCTTTGCAATATTTATCTCATTTTATCCTCCTAACAATCCTAGGAAATAGGCACTATTATTATCACCATTTTATAGATGAGGAAACTAAGGTTAAGTGACTTGCCCAGGGTAACACCGTATCTGAGGCTGGGTTTGAATTCAGATCCTTCTGACTTCAAGTCCAATGCTCTATTCACTTCATCATCTAGCTGCCTCTAAAGAACATAGAATGGTGGAGATCTTCTAGCCCAACTTAGTGGAACATGATCTTTATTTTAAAGAAGAGGAAACTGAGGAGCAAAATGGGCTAGAGACTTGCCCAAGGTCACAGAAAGAGTCAGTGGCAGAGCCAGGTCTCTGGACTCCCAGTGATGCCCTGGGAGCATTTTCCTGCTAGCTCTGCTGTTCACAGACCAGAGCCTGTGCTGGACTTCATGTGCTGACTGTTTTATGAGCTTTACTGATATAACTGCAGATGCATTCCCCATCAGGACATACACACTTCCCCTCATTTACCATCTTGGCTTGTGTTTACTTATCTGGATGACTGACTCTATTAAAGGATTAATCCCAGATTGGAACTGTACACAGCCTCCACTTAGGAGTGCAACACCAGGAGCTGAGCACATACAAGGCAATCTTTATGCAACCCGACCTGACCTTCTTCCTGTTGCCCAGCCTGGAAGCAGCCAATGATCATGGTCTAGAAGCAACTCCGCCTTGTCACTGGAGACTGGGGACTCAGAGAAGAGGGGAGCCTTTCCCTGGGAACACTGGGGATACCATTTAGTCCTGGCCCGAAACAAGTTGGGTTTAGGGAGGGGCTGGGCCCATTACATATTCCTCCTTCTGCAACAATGAGGTCCCAAAGCTAAGCTCTGGCAAAATCGTGGCGTCTCCAGAGTGGATTTTTGCTTTTACCAACCCCCACTCTGGGTGTGTGCCCATCTGCTCGGGGAGGGTGTATATATAAACAGATGGGCGTATGGAACATGGGGTAGTCCTGGCTCTGCCACTGACTCCTTGTGTGACCTTGGCTGAGGCACTTAGATAAGGTAATCTCTAAGATCTCTTCTAGCTATAGAGTTCAGTGCTATGATTTCCCTTTCCAGGCCTCAATTTCCCCATCTATTAAATGACAGGGTTGGACTTGACCCTATGATTTCCTTTCTGTGGCCCTCAGCATTCCCATCTGTGAAAGGTGTATGGATTAAATGATCACTAATGTTCTTTCAAGCTCTTCAGTTCTATGCTCATGTAACTGACAGTGATGTGCCGAATGAGGCACTGTCGAGGGACAAGGTCAGGGCACGTATATCTAGTCCACTTAACCTCTTCCACTGAGTCCTGGGGATTCTGAGGAACTCCTTTCCCTCCTCCCTGCTTGTCTCCCTAGTCTCTTCCTCTCTAGCAGCTCTTCCAGGCCTGCAAAATCAGCCTGAGGCTGTGTGTGGAAGGCATTGAAAATAAAGTGAGGGAGGGTGGCCGGGCAGCTGCTCCCCAAACAGGCACCTGTGACCTAGAATTCCTCCTAGTAGGGGCAATCCTCCTGAAATGTGTAAGATGCATGTGCTGGCTGCATTCTGTGCTCCGAGGCCCCTTTGGTCTTTGACATTCCCTGGTTCTATTTTTTTTTATGGGTCTACATAGAAACATGTGGCTCCTTTTTGTCTGCAGACGTAGGCAGTGTCTATGAGGATAGGTCATGAGCAATGGGCAGGTACAATTCTAGGTTTTAAACATTTAGGACAGATAATTGGGACCCAGGTCTCTGATTGAAGGACGGTAATACTGAATAACTGATAAAATCAAAAAACAAACATGTAACATGTTCTGAGGGAACTCAGACTCGGGCATCCTTATTTCTGTTAAAACATAGTTTTGGGAAACAGTTACTTCTCCTATAACTAGACACTATGGGATGTATAAGGGAACTGTGAGAGCACGAATATGTTGTACTTCCCAATGTCTATGATATTGACCCTCAAAGAGAAACTGTAAATCTAGAAACCATTGAAAGTATCATAGATTTAGAACTGAAAGGCACTTTGGAGGTCATCTAGTCCAGGGCTTCTTAAACTTTTTCCATTCGCGACCCCTTCAGCACTTCTTAAACTGTGGGTCAAGACCCCATCCACCTCTCTCATTTTACAGATGAAGAAACTGAGGTCCAGAGAGGTCACGTGATTTTCCTCAAGAACACATATATAGCAAATAGCAGAGCCAGGATTTGAACCCAGGTCCTCTAACTCCAGACCTAATGCTTTTTGCACTGAATACTATGTTGTCCCAGAGAAAGACTGAAAAAAAAAAAAGCAGTAGTCCGAAGAAGAAAACCAACCACACAAGGATAAATGGAAGTAATTAGGGGTGTTTAACCTAAAAAAGAGACGTCTTCATGGAGGAGAGGAAGAGCATATGACTAAATATGTTAACAATGAGACACTTTTGTCCCAAGGTAAAATGTGCTTTGGGGAACAGCGAGCTTCCTACACCTGCATATCTTTAAAGTAGAGGCTGGATAACTGTCTTCAGGGGTATTAAGGAAGGGATTTCTATTTAGGCACAACTTGGAGGATATGACTTCCGAGGTCTCTTTTATCTCTGACACCCTGTGGTTTAGTGATTCTGAAACTAGGGCAAGTATGTGAGAGCTATGGCAAACTCTAGCAGAACAGTGAACTCCGGCAGGGTGGTCCCTGTTTGAGGCCAGAAGATTTTCGTTCTTTTCTTTTATTTCAAAGATGCTCCTGGATGCTTTTGGAATTGACTCCAAGGGGTTGCTTAGTGACTGAACATCGCTCTCCTTCCTGCTGTGAGTCACCACTTTTCACCTCTTATTTGCTGTCTTGAACTTGGTCACTAGATTTAAAGCTGGAAAGGACCTTAAGCATCTGGACTGACCTCTTCATTTTACAGAGGAAGAAACTGTGTCCCAGAGAAGTGACTTTCCCCAAGATATTAGATAGTGAGTGGCGTTCATATACAAACCTTTTGATTCCAAATTCAGTGGCTGTTTTGTTTTGTTTTGTTTTTCCCACTCTATCACACTACATGGGACCAATGCCTTAGGATAAAAGGAATCTGACTTCTGAAAGTCGAATACATTAAAAAAAAAAAACAGAATGCATGAAAAGTGGGAAGGGTCAGTTGGGTGGAAATCTGTCACTTCAAGGCAATTTTCTTCATTTGACATGTCTTAAATGTGTTTTTTTTTTCTAAAATTTAATTTAATTGCTTGTGTTTTGGGTAAAAATAAAAAAAACTGAGAAATGATGCTTCTACCCCATCCTTCACATTACATACATACACACACACACACACACACACACACACACACACACACACATACACTCACTCACATACATGGGCACAAGAACACTAGTCACAGCTCTGCCATTGACTTTGCCGTGTGCCCTTGGGCAAATCACTTCCCCTCTTTGGAGTTCATCTTCTCTGTCTGTAAAATGAGCAATTTTAAGGTTTCTCCTACCTCTAACTAACATTGTATGTATGCTCTACTGTCCTTTCTACCTCTCTCATTCTATCTTCCATGTTCTAAGGTTCCTTCTAGCTCTGATGTTCCATGGTTTCATTACCTTCATTACCTTCAGTTCATTAACTGACCCAGGACTTGGACAGAAGTCTAACTCTAATGGTGTCACCGCTTGGTGACTTAGCTGGTTTCTGGTTTTCAAAAGCTTCCTGACATCAAAGTGGTGATTGACTCAGCTGAAATCAATGAGCTGTTACTAACCTCTGCATGTGTACAATAACTCTGGACTCCCTGGTCTTAGATGCTTTCGAAGTTGACTCCAAGGGGTTGCCTAGTAACTGAACATCACTCTCCTTCCTGCTGTGAGTCACCACTTTCCACCTCTTATTTGCTATCTTGAATTAAGTCACTAGATTTAAAGCTGGAAAGGACCTTGGATATGTGGACTGACCTCTTCATTTTGCAGAGGAAGAAATTGTGTCTCAGAGAAGTGACTTTCTCCAAGATAGTAGACAGCAAGTGGTATTCAAACACAAACATTTTGATTCCAAATTCAGTGTTTTTTTGTTTTGTTTTGTTTTTCCACTCCACCACACTAGATGGGACCAGTCTCTTAGGGTAAAAGGAATCTGACTTCTCAAACTATTCACTGGAAAAGACAGAAAGCTCCCAGTACTTCTTGGTACCACATTCCTCCAGATTACCATGGGCAAAGTGGTGGCATTTTAAAAATTCTAAAACCTTAAAAAGGTCAGTCATAAATGAAGTGATTAGAAATATAGATTAGAAATTGGCTTTCATAGTGGAGTACCACTAAGTAGTTAACTGTGTGATCTTGGTTAAGTCACTTTTCTTGTCTGGCCCCCACTCCTTTAATCTTTAAAACAAGAGATTTATACTAGATGATCTCTAATGTTTTCAGTTCTATAGTCTGTGGTTTAAGGTCTTTCTATGACAGTCTATAATCTATGTTCTAATGTTTCTTTCAGCCCTAATGTTCTATGTGCCATGAGCAAAGGCACTTTAGGCATTCACCTTCTGTCTTTTATATTTTTAAGTCATTTTTTAAACATTGAGAGTCTGTTGTTTCTTCCAGTTTTAACATTCTACATTCTGTATTTTAAAGCCTCTTCCAGCTCTGAAGTTCAATATTCCATAGCCTAAGTTTCATTCCAATTTTAATATTCTCTTGTCTATATTCAAAGATACTTCCAGCTATGACATTATTTATCCTATGATTGAAGGTAGAGAGGTAGGAGAAATCTGAGAGGGAAAGATTGGGAAAGGGTGTTAGAAAAAATAATAATCACTCTTCCATTTCCCCCTCCCCACTGGATTCTTTTTCTGCTTTTGCCCTTATATGTTTAAATGCATATTTAAATTGTTGTCATTCCCTGTCTGGATGAGAAAGTCACCCTGAGACAAAAAGTCCCCTGAAACTGAGTCTAAAGTAGGAATTCCCAAGTAAGGGATAGATTTCAGGGGGCCTATGACCTTGGATAGGGAAAAAATATATCTTTCTTTCAACACAATTGGTTTCCTTTCTAGTCCTATGTATTTTATTTTGTGCATTTAAAAACATTATGCTGAGTTACCAGACTCCCAAAGGCACCAAAAAGGTTAAGATTCCTTGGTCTAAGGGACAAAAGGAACAAGAGAAGTCAGATCATAAGGAGAGAGGGAAGAGACCAAAGGACCAAGGACATTGTGTCAAAGGTTCTTTAAGGAACTGGAAAGGTGTGATTATATCTGTATATTCTGATGACAAGGCTTATCCTCCTCCCCCATCCCCAACAACTTTTTCCCCTTCCTCATTTCTGAAATTTGGGATTTTAATTTAATTCTATCTCAAACACCTGTCTGGAAATATAGTATAGTGGAAAAAAGCATCATCTAACATATCATATATGTCTTAAAGTGTATTTCTAGAAGAAGACTTGGGCTACAGTCTTGTTTCTGCTAGAATCTGTATGACTGAACAAATCACTAGCCCTTACCTGTAAAATGGGGAGAGGGAGTGACTATATGGTTTCTTGGGTCTTTTTTTTTAACCCTGAATCCTATAATCTCTTGTGATCTCATCCTAGATTTTCACTTCTTCTGAGTGCCCTCAGTAGACTACATATGCTAGACAACCCACACAGAGCCAAGTAGGTCCCTATTGGGTCTACTGCTCCAGCAGGCACAGGTAAGATGCCCTGTTGCAGTCCTTGGAAATGGATTGCTTTAGAACAAAAGCAGATGGTGAATATTCTGCTGCCTCCAGCTATTTGGACATCAGCAGAAAGTATCCACTGAACATGTGTAAGTGGTGATCATGGAAATACAAGGCAGCTTTGAGTAAGCAGAGTAGGAAAATATGGAATGGATACAAGTAGACATTCCCTGTATTCACATACCTCACAAACATATTCACCCCTTTACTCATTCATTCATGTATTCATTCAACAATGTGTCTTCTTAATTAATCTTCCTAATGCACAGCACTGATCATATCTTTCCCTTGCATTCAAAATTGTTGAGTCATAGGCCTTGCTGAAAGTCCAAGCTAAAAGAGACCAGAGAACATTGACTATATAATATCAGAGACATAAGGGACCTTCGAATATTGATTATCAGAATCAATTCCAGATTGCTTGAAGGTGTCCTCGTGGAACACTCACAATCTAGAATTTTCTAGTATTAAGCATTATCATTGCCCTTCCGGTTAAAAAGAAAAGAATCTAAAAAAAAGCAAAGAATCTAAGAGTTTATGTCATATTTGCGTTAGTTGAAGGAACTAGGGATGTTTAGCCTATATAAGAAAATGCTTGTGATGGAGCTAGGAAGGTATCACAGAAGTCTTCCAATATGTGAAAGGCTATCACCCAGAAGATAGTTTAGATTTGCTCTACCCATCCCAAAAGGACAGAGAGGCAGACAAGGCAGAGTGAGTTTTGAGAGCCTAGTCAAAAGTGGAATAGGCTGCCTTGAAAGTCACTGGAAGTCTCCAAGAAATAGCTGGATGACCACTCGTCAGATATGTTGTGACGTGGATTCTTCTCCAGGCATAGGTGGCACAAGACGGCCACTGAGGTCCCTTCCAACTCAGATTTGTGATACTTTAGCATACAGCACATGGAATGTCAGAGCCGGGGTCTCCAAAAGCATGTGATTAAACTCCTCCATTCTGCAGATCACCTTCCAGGGGTCTCCCATTACTTAAAGGTTAAAGTTCAAACTCTTTATCTTGGTATTTAAGACCTTTGCCTAGTTCTGGTCCCTACTCTGGTTCTAACCCACTTTTAAACTAAAGCTTTATCTTCCCCTATTTCCTCTACATACTCTACATTCAAAACAGATTGACCAATTAGAATTCCTCAGACACATCCCAAGCCTTCAGGCCTCAGCACCTTTGCTCATGCATTCCTTTATGCATTGCCATCTCCAGTCATCCTGATGAATGTCTGGCCACTGGACCCAGATGGCTCTAGAGGAGAATTGACTCAAATCAAAGTCAATTTTAGTCATGTCATCAACTCCCTGATGTTATGGTCCTCTTCTAGAATGAAGGACAAACACAACCCTTATGCATTGGGTGCCCTCTCCCCAACTCTGCCCATCAAAATGCTGTCAACCCTTCAAGGCTCAGCTTAAATGTTATCTCTTCCAAGAAGTTTTTCCTGGTCTCCCCACCTGGAAGTGTCATCTATCCCCTTCTTTTAATGAAGCCTTTAATGAAACACTGTTGGTACCTCTCTTGTACACTTAAAATTTGCTATTTTGTATAATAACTGTGTAAGTTTGTGTCGCATCTGCCCTACTAGGCTGAGTACTCCTTGGTGACGAGATTCATTTCTTATTTATCTTTGTCTTCTACACAGTGCCCAACATGGGGTTTTGCATGCCTAGTAAACTTTAACAAATGTCAGTTGAATGAATGAATGAATGAATGAATGAATGGTTAACAATGAGTGTGGAATAAAGCTAAATATTGAACAACAAATATTGAATAAAGGCATATGTAATCCATTTCCTGAATGTGGTAGTACCGTCTTATACCTGATCACAGGTATGGCAATCCCTGCTGGAAGACGTCAGTTTTCCTATCTGTAAAACAAAGGGTTTTGAATATATAACCTCTGAGGGGTCATTTGTAGCTCTGACATTTAATATTTGAAAGTCCTTTCCTTTTTTGATGTTCTCTATGTTCTAAGATCCCTTTCAGATCTAAGAGTTGATGTTCTGACATTTTATGCTCTAAGGCCCCTCTTAATTTTAACATTCAATATTCCAAGATTCTTTCTAGCTTTGTTCCAAGAGGCAGCTAGGTGGCATGGTGGACAGAGTGTTGGGCCTGGAGTCAGGAGGATCTAAGTTTATATTTGACCTCAGACAGTAGCAGTGAAACTCTGGGCAAGTCACTTAACCTGTTTGCCTCAGTTTCCTCATCTGTAAAATGGGGATAATAATAGCACCTTCCTCCCAGGATTGTTGTGAGGGTAGAATGAGAGAGCAATTGTAAAAGTGCTTAGCACAGTACTATATATGTTATTTGTTATTAGCTATTATTCTCAAGTTCTTTCCAGTTTTAACATTCTATGTTCTAAAGTCTGTTCAAACTCTGTTCAGGGTCCCTTTCATCTCAAATACTCTCTTTTCTAAGGTTCCTTCTAGCTCTAATAATTCATGTTCTAACCACTAAGTGCCTGTGCTTTTTAGCAAAAGAGCCCTTTTCTTTCTTTCTTTTTTTTTTTTTTCTTCATGTGGCTTCACATGTTTTCCACATGGATGATAGTTGCATTGTTTGGGTGACTCACACTTTGCTTATTTCTTTTGCTTGATCTATTCCCATTCGCTAACAGCAGCTCTCAAGACAGTTTGAGATCCCCCTGGATTATGGGAGTGTCGGAGATGAGGCATGGCAGCATTTGTCACAGTTTCTGCCTCAGCTCCTTCCTCCGCTCCCCACCCCCTTCTCTTTGGTCCTCTCAGCCCTCCCCTTCCCCCGGCAACACTCTTGAGTCTGGTTTTCACATTAGTGTGCAGTAATGGCCCGGAGTCTGAAATCCTTGGCACTAGTCACGTCATCTCCTCGTGCCTCATTTCCCCCATCTATAAATAGGAATCTCGGGCTTGTTCATTTCCCAAATGTTTGGAGGCCCTTTCACAAGAGTCATTTTGCCCAGGTGAAGGATTATTCAACCTGAGGCTTTCACTGCATGATGGGATAAGTACGAGGCCTGATTCAAGCACTTGCTAGCTATGTCACTTTGGGCAAATCACTTAATCTCACAAAGCCTCAGTTTCCTCATCTGTTAAATAGAAGCTATAGGGTTGAGCTCATGGAGGAAACTTAGAAATCATCTATTCCCTAGCCCTACCCCCTCCAGTTTACCGAGGATGAAGCTGAAGCCCTGAGAAGAAGGGGCCCTAACTTGCCCAAGTTCCCATAGTTAGTTAAATGGCTGAGCTAGGGCTCAAACTCTAGATTCCTGCTTGTCCTCTGACTTCAGAGCAAGTGCTTTAATTACATTCCTTGCTTTATCTGCCTGATGAAGTCCTTCTTCACTGAGCTTTATGAGGAACCAATCTGTTAATGTACGTAAAGACATTTCCTACAGAATGCTATTGCTGTTGTTGTTGTTGTTTGTCCTCTGTTCTCGAAGAGGACCGTGACATCAGGAAGGTGATACCGTGATGTGCAAGTGAATTGGATTTAAGTGAGGGAGGGCTGTGCAAAGTTATCAGCCTCACTCTCTTCTCCGGAGCCATCTGGGTCCAGCGGCAAGTTATAGATCAGTATGACTGGAGATGGCCGCCATGTAGAACGCAAAGAATTATAAAAGGACAAGAAAGTCTTTCCTTGTCACAGGTCTTGGGTACTTTTGTCCATCTTTGACGTGCAAAATTCTCACTGACCTAAAGATACTCTCCAAGTTGACCCTTTATTAGCTCAGAGATTTTATTTTTGGAACCAATGATTGTGACTTTTCTGTGGTTATAGCTACTGAAAATAAAGGGATGATAAGATTAACAGATTTAAAGGTGGAAGGGACCTTTGAAGCCCTCTTGCCTAACCTCTTTATTTTACAGATGAGGAAACTGAGGTATAGAGAGGTTAAGTGACTTGACCAAGTCACATCAGCTACTAAATGTCTGAGGTGTGTTTCAAACTCAGGTGTTTTGGATTCCAAGTTTAGCACTCTATTAGTTACTCCATCAAGCCATCTCTACTAAAAGTTAGTAGAATATAAAATGTTAGAACATTTAACATGGAATGTCAGACCTGGAAGGGTCCTTGGAATATTAATCAAAGAATATCTGAGCTAATGAGACCTTAGAACAGAATGTCAGAACTGGAAGGGCTCTTCGAGTATAAAGCAAAGAATATTGGAACTGGAGGAGACCTAAGCAATTTAGAACATAGAATAAAGAGGAGAACTTAGAATGCAGATTGTTAGAATGTAGAGTCTCCAAATTGGAAGGAATTTTACAGATTTAAGCCTTCAAACCTACACAAGGGTCTCTTCTACAGTGCTTGCGATGAGAGGGGCATCATCCAGTCTCTCCTTGAGAATGAGGAATGCACCTGAGAGAATCTGAAGGAAACACTGTATCACAACCTACATATCACAGACATACCCACCTGGCAACCAGAGAGTTGTCTCAGAAGTAGAGAAACAGGAAATAATAGGACTTAGTCATCTCCCCAGGCAGGAGTACCTGCCCATGAAAATGATTAAGTCTGGAAGGGAAAGCAGGCTGAAGGCAGCCCCCTACAGTTCAATTTGAGAAGCACTGAGAGTGTTTGGGTATGGACACACATAAATATGCATTCCTGCCTGTGCAAGTACCTTTGCTAAGATCCACCTGTCTTCCCTTACACACAGACACTCACACACACACACACACACACACACACACACACACACACACACACAC
>NW_020948269.1:0-20223 GCF_900497805.2 Vombatus ursinus | reverse complement strand
GGGGGGAGGAGGGAGCTAGAACACAGAATTTACTGCATAAGATATGAGAATGAGAAGGAAACTTAGAACAGAGAAGAACATCGAGTGCTAGAACTGGGAAAGACCTCAGACCACGATGGAACATAGAGAGGTGGAAGGGGCATTAGCTCTACACCCTCACTTTATAGATAATGTGGCTGAGGTCCAGAGAAGGCAAATGACTTGCTCCGTCCTGCCTCTGTCATTTGATCACCTTGGTGACCACTGGCATCTCTCTGGGGTTCAATCACCTCATTTATAAAATAAAGGGTTTGGATTAGGTGGTGTTTCCTGGGGCAGCTAGATGGCTGTGGTGCAGTGGATAGAGTGTTGGGCCTGATGTGCAGAAGATATCTTCCTGAGTTCAAATCCAGTTTCAGATACTTATTAGCTGTGTGACCCTGGGCCTCAGTTTCCTGTTTGCCTCAGTTTCATCATCTGTAAAATGACCTGGAGAAGGAAATGGCAAACCGCTTCAGTATCTTTGCCAAGAAAACCCCAAATGGGATCACGAAGAGTCGGACACAACTGAAACAATCCTCCCAGCTCTAAATCTGTGATCCAAAGAACACAGAGCTTATGAGTGGCAGAGCCAGGACTAGAACCCAGGCCTTCTGACTTTCGGTATTGTACTTGTTCTCTGACACCACGTGGGCCTTCCTGTGTTTCCTGTTGGTTACCAGTGTGATGGGAGTTGGGTGTGTCATTGTGATCTCAGTCAAATGCTGGATAGCTTGATGTTTTTAGTACACTGTGTAATAATAGTCTGTGTAGAAGACCATTGACCTTCTCGTACAGCACTTTTAAATCTGTTAGCACTTTGATATCTGTTATCTTGTTTTATTTGTCCCCCTCATCGCCCTTCCCCTTTGTTAAAGGCCCTTCGTAACTTCCCCAGCTCCCCACAGCCTTCTAACAGAGAATCAAAGAACCTTAGATCTGGAAGTGACATAAAAGACCATCTAGAATTGTAGAATTTGGAGTGGGGGGGGGACCTTAGAGATCGTTTATTAAACCCTAGTATGTGCCAGATATTATGCTGGGTATTGGTAGGGGTATAGCCCTAGTCCCCAAGGAGCTAACATTGTATTGGGGGAAATCTATATACATATAGATCTATATGTTGATCTATATGTATATATGTATGTATATATATGTAGTATTCTATAACCCTATGCAACAAAATCACATGAATATGTATACACATACATATGTATGCATACATTTATATAATAGGTATGTGTGTGTGTATGTGTATGTGTGCACACGTGCACTTTTGTACTGAACAGAAGGCACTAGCAGCAGAAGGGGTGGGGCAGGTGAATTGGGAAAGGCATCTTGTAGAAGGTGGCACTTGAACTGAAGGACATTAGGGATTCTAAGAGGCAGAGATGAGGACATAGTGCATTCCAGGCATGAGGAATACGAAAGTACAGAGGTGGGAGGTGGAGTATTGTGTATGAGGAACAGTAAGACCTGTTTGACTGGACCCTACGGGATGTGAAAGGAGTAATACATCATGAGAAGGGAAAATAGATTGGAGCCAGGTTGTGAATGGTTTTAAATGTCAAAGGTAATAAAGAACAATTGGAGTTTATAGAATTGGGGGGAGCAGTTAATCTAGCCTAATATCCTCATTTTTAACAGAATAGGATACTGAGGCCTAGAGAAATGAAATTGTTTTTCCCAAAGTCACATAGCTGGTATGCAGGAGAGTAGATTCAAACTCTAAAGAATTATTTATTTCACAACTTCCACTAAGACATTTTCTCCTTTCAGGATGCTTGAAGATTTCCTAATTCAGCATGCTTACGACCTAATTCAGCACACATCTTAGTGTGGTCATTCATATTTCGGGATTACTATAACTATATGAAACTTTTTCAGCCTTTGGGGCCTTGACCAGTTATTGCCTCTCCTAGAATATGAAAATGCAGAGTGAAAAGGGACCTTCGATGCCATTTCATGTGACCCTTCCTTCCTCCAAAAACCCTTTGATGGATAAGAATCTAAGGCCTGACCTCTCCAAGGTCACACAGGTAGGAACAGCCAGCTGCTCTTGTCCTCTGACTTTAAGCACCACTCTCTTTAGAAATGAACAGTGGCAGATCTGATTAAAAAAAAAAGATTCTATTTATGTCCCTCTGTCATGCATATTTGTTTGTTGTCAAGGGGTTACATAACATTTGTGGTATATTCACCAGAACAAAACTTCTTTTGCCTAGGCTAGAAGGGCCCAGGAACTGTCAAATAAGAAACTAATATTGAGATGCCAGCTGACAGGTGTGTCTTGTGGGGGTGGAGGGAGGGGACGGTTACTGAGGGAAGGAATCCAGGAAAGGGAGGATGGGAAGGAAACAGGCTCCAGAATGGCCCGACAAGGAGCAGGCTATGCTGGAGCCTGCAGAAGGAGTCCTACCAAGTATTGATTGAGTATCAGACTATGATAGGCTTGAGTACTCTGGAGATATAAGGAGAACATAGCATTTGGTCGCTCCTCTCAAAGAGTTTATAATCTACTTGAGAAAACAAAACAAATATGCACATAAGGGCAGTAAAAGACAGTGACTGACTGTGAGGTACAGTGAAAAAAGCCTTGGATGTGAGAGTTCAAAGGCCAGGATTCTAGTCCCAGCTCTGACTCTGACTATGACTGACTATGTAATTTTTCCTCTCTGAGCCTAACTTTTGTTCTTCGTAGCATGAGGCGGTTGGACTTAGATGATCTCTAGAGCCTGTGACTGGCCTAGTATCCAATGTTCTAAAGTCACTTCCTGCTCTAGCTTTCTATGTTCTAAGAGTATACGTTCTATATTCTAACATTCTGTGGTCTAAGGGGCCTTCTAGCTCTGATAGTCTAAGTACTATGTTCTAATATTCTATAGTCTAAGGATTTTTCTGCTCTAATTTTGTGAGTGTTATATTCTAACTGCCTATGAGATGAGACTAGATTCCAAGCATATGTGTAGACTGCAAGTTCCATTTGGTGGAGAGAACTGGGAAGAACTTAACTGTGGTCTGAGCTGCTAGTATAAGGCTTCTCTTATTACTGTGGTTATAACAGAACAGCAGCCTGCTCATCAGAATGTCTGACCCTTTTCTCCAAGCCTTTGTTTTGGCTCTGGGTTTCAATTTGAGGGTTGGGTCAGAGTGAAAAGAGGATGTGAAACTTTCAAAACTGAGCGTGGCTGGGTAAAACTGCAACAACATATTTGGCACTGCCCAGATTGCACCCAGGCAAACTGGTTCTTGGTGAGTTTGGGATGGTGCCCATAGTGGCTTGATTGCAAGGCCAGTCTGTGGCTAGAGCTGTCCTGAGGCCTGGAACTTGTTAGAAACCCGGCAGGCCACAGCTCACTTTCTTAGTACAATAGAACTGATTTTCTGGCAGCAGGGAGGGTTTGATACAATGGGAGAAAGTCATTCGGGCAATAATAATAGTAATAACCTAGCAACAATTTTTTTCTTGTCCATTACCTTATTTAATGTTCATAGTTCCCTTCCCATGAGGTAGGGAACATTAGTATAATTAACCCCATTTGACAAATGAAGAAGCTCAGGCTATTCACAGATTCACAAAATGTCAGCATTAGAAGGGACCTAAAAGGTTATCTATGCATCCCCCTCAGTTCACAGAGTAGAAGGAACCATAGGCCCAGAGAATTGAAGCGACTTGCCAACCTGGGTAGACAGATTGTAAGTTGCTGAGGAAGACTCTAACCCAGGGCCTCTGGCTTTACATTCAACGTTCATTTTAGTGTGCTCTATTTTTATTCATTCATCCAACCAATATTTACCAAGTGCCAGTCCTCCTGTATGAGTTTGCACAAGGGCTGTTCTCAACAATACTTGCTTCAGAGAGAGTACAAATAAGATTGCTTGGGGAATATTTAAAATACTTAAAAAAACAAACTTCTCAAGTACATTCAAGAAATTTTAAAATGCCATCTATATATGATTAAGAAGAGATGGCCTGGCTGGTGTTGTGAAGAAAATATCTGAGTAGGAGTCAGAAGGTTTAGGTCTCTTCATTTCCTTCTCTGGATGTCAGGTTGCTACTTTGTCTTCTTGAATGATCTTTAGGTCCCTTCTAGTACTAATATTCTGTGAGTTAGTGGATTAATTATAAGTGGATCAATCAATCAATCATTTGTTCAGTAACAGAGTTGAGAAAACAGATTTTTAAAATCTCAGTATGTTATTAATTACCCACATTTAATGAGATGACATTTGCTCAGTCGTTTTTCAGTTGTGACCTCATTTGGGGTTTTCTTGGTAAAGATGCCGGAGTGAGTTGCCTTTTCCTTCTCCAGCTTGTTTTACAGATGAGGAAACTGAGGCAAACAGGGTTAAGTGACTTGCCGGGGTCATACAGCTAGGAAGTATCTGAGGCCAGATTTGAACTCACAAAGGTGAGTCTTCCTAATTCCAGCCTTGGCACTCTATCCACTGTGCCATCTAATTGCCCTGAGATGACATTTACCATAAGTGTAAAACACCTTCCCTTGGGTGCAAAAACTGCACAAGTACAGGGATAGAGAACTTTGGTTAGATCACAAATCATAGTGTCCTGAAGGCTCCCATGGATAAGTACAGAGATGGGGCCTAGACCTGTGCTTTCATTGGTATGGGAAACAACCCCAGTGAAGCAATTCCCTCTCCCAGTAGGGGTCATTACCTTCTTAACTCTCGAAGCTCACATGGTAGCAAAAAACAAACAAACAAACAAAACCCTAACTTCATTTAAACTGTGTGAATATGAAGTAGTATCTAGATGAAGGAAGCAGTCATTTAATTGTCCTTTATTTACCCTGACTAAACCATATCTAGGGGATCCTATTCAGTTTTTGGTCCAGAATTTTAGGAGTGATGTGGACAAGCTGGAGCATATCCAGAGGAAGGTGATCCGGATGGTGAAGGGGCTGGAGACCCTACCACATGAACAAACAGGGGATATTTAGCCATGAGGAAAAAAGACACTGGGGGACTTGATTTTTGTCTTTGAGTACTTGAAGGACTGTCACGTGGTAAAGGGATTGGACTCAGTTCTGCTCAATCCCAAATGGTAGAACTAAATCTGATGGATAGATGCTGTAATGAAGCAGACTTTGGCATAAAAACTTGCAGAGAGATGCCCCAAAGTAGAATTGGCTACCTTGTCAGGTAGGGTGCCCTTCATGACCGGAGGCCTCTGAGTGGAGCCTAGAAGGTCACTTGCTGGGGATTTCTTCGGTGGGATTCCAGTTCAGTTCTAGACTAACTCAGATGTTCTCTGTCCTTCTAACTCTCAGATTCCATGAGTTTATTTTGTGAACCAATGGTGTGGACTGCTTTGGGAAGTGGTGACCACCTACCCTTGGAGACATGCAAGCAGAAGCTAATTCTGTCAGGGGTGTTGAAGAAGAGATCGCCAAATGGGGTGAGAGGTTAGGAGAGACGGCCGATAAGGACCATTTTCGTTCTGAGATTTAGTGACACTGTGTCCTTGAACATGTGAGAGAATAAAAGTGTATTTCTTTTTTTTTTAAGTTGTTCTTGAAGTCAGACTTTTCTCCAGTTCACACCAGCCTTCACCCCAGTGATCTGTATTGAAGGTTTTTCACTGTATTCCCAACTGGGGAGCTACCCAGGAAATCAGTCTCTTAACAGCTCTGGGCTACAGGGTCGGGGAGAGATGGAAACCCAGAAATAGAGCAAAAAGGTTAAACAGTTTTCCAAACTATTAGTCCTGTTCATCAGCTGTCCTTCCCAGGCCTTCTCCAAGTGACTTATGACCTCCCAGAGAGAAAATAATGAGTCTTCTCTGCAAAGACTATTAAGACTTTATTCCCTCCCCCAATCATTGCACTTCCTGTAATCTGGTTTCCATCACTCTATTCAGTAATAATAACAATTTCCCTTTCTATAGTACTTTAAAGTCTATAAAACACTTTCCTTACAGCCACCCTAGAAGGAACAGTAGTGCAAGTGTTGCTAACAAGATTGACTACAGTGGATAAAGCCATCTCTAGATGGCTTTTCTGTGATCTCTTTTCAGCCCTCCTCAAATGTCCCATGGCTTCTCTCCCCACCTCCCTCAGCTGAGAACTTTGCCTCATATTGTACAGAAGATATTGAAAGTCTTTTGCCGTGAGGTTCCTCTTTCCCCTTCTTCCCTGTCTCATATCACTCAGATGACCCCTGCCACTATCTCCTCCTTTACCCCTGTCTCATATGATGAATTGGCCCTACTCTTTACCAAGGCTCACCCCTCACCCCTGTTCAAGTGATCCCATTCCATCCCATCTCCTCCAACAGATTGCCCCCTCTGTCATCCCCATTCTCTCACTTATCTTTACTTTCTGTCTACTGGCTTCTTCTCTGTTTGCCTATAAACATGTTCATGCCACCTCTATCCTCAAAAAACCCTCACTTGATCCTTCTATATCTAATAAGTGCCATCCTATGTCTGCCTTTTGTGGTTAAATTCCTTGAGAGGGCTATCTACTGATAGGTGCCCCCACTTTCTTTCCTCTCACTTTCTTCTTAACCCCTTACAGTCCAGCTGCAGATCTCATCATTCCTCTGAAACGACTTTTAATGATCTCTTAATTGTCAAATCCAATGGCTTTTTTGAAATGGCCTTTTTGAAATCCTCATTGTCCTCTGTTTCTCTGCAGTCTTTGACACTGTTGACTAACCTCTTCTTGATATTCTCTTCTCTTAGGTTTTTGGGATACCCCTCTTTTCTGGTTCTTCTCCTTTCTGACTACTTCTCAATCTCCCTTGCTGGATCCTCATCCAGGTCATGCCTTTTAACCATAGGTGTCCCATAGGGTTCTATTCTGGGCCCTCTTCTCCCTTTGTATTATTCACTTGGTGATCTCTTCAACTTCTAGTTTAATTGTCGTCTCTATGCTGGTGATTCTCAAATCTACTAATCCTGCCCTAACCTCTCTGCTGACCTTTAATCTTGTATCTACAACTGCCTTTCAGACATCTTGAACTAGATGTGTAATAGACATCCTAAACTCGACATGTCCAACACTAAACTCATTAAAGCCTCCTTTTAAAGCCTCTCCCCACCCCAAACTTCTCCATTACTGCAAAGACACCACTTATTCTCTCAATCTTCTAGGCTCACTCCTAGTCTCCTAGGTGCCATCTTCAACTCCTACATCTTATCCTTCCCCCTTCCCCCACCTCCCATTCCAGTCTGTTTCCACTGACTGTCAATTTCACCTTTGCAACATTTGTGGAATATGTACCTTTCTCTCCTCTGATACTGCCACCATCTTGGTACAGGCCCTCATCACTTCAAGCTTGGTTTATTGCAATAACTTATTGGTGGGGCCGCCTGCCTCAAATCTCTCTCCATTCCATTTCATCTTCCTTTCAGCCTTGAAAGTGATTTTCCTAAAGCACAGGTGACATCGTGTCATTCCCCTCATACTCAAAAAACTTCAGTGACTCCTTTTCACCTCCAGGATCAAATACAAAACACTGTTTAGTGTTCAAAGCCTTTTGTAACCTAGCACCACCTCCCAATCTCTTTCCAGGCTTTTTACACCTTCTCCCCCAACCAGTACTCATCAACCCAGTGACTCTGGCTTCCTGGCTGTTCCTCAAACAAGACACTCCATCTCCTGGCTCTGGAATTTTCTCTGGCTTTTCCTCATGCTGAGAATTCTCTCCCTCCTCATCTTCTGTATCCTGGCATCCCTGGCTTCCTTCAAGTCTTAACCAAAAATCTCATCTTCTACAAAAAACCTTTCCCACCCCCTCTTAATTCTAGCACCTTCTTACCCTTAAATACTTCCTATTTGTCCCACACATGGCTTGTTTGTACACATTTGTTTCCCCCATTAGATTGCAAGTTCCTTGAGGGCAAGGACTATCTTTTGCCTCTTTTTGTACTCCCAAGCACTTAGCACAATGCCTTACACACAGTAGGTGCTTACTAAATGCTTATTTACTGACCCTCTGGCTCACACTCATTGTGTGATCATGGCTAAGCCATTTACCCTGCCCAAGTTAATAATACTGGTAAAATTAAAGAGGCATCTTGTCATGATGTATAGAGAGATGGACTTAGAGTCAGAAAGACCTGAGTTCAAATCCTGACTCAGATACTTACTAGCCCTTTGACCCTAGGCAAGTCACTTAACTTCTCTCAGCCTCAGTTTCCTCATTTGCAAAAATAGGGATTATAAAAGCATTTACTTTGCAGAGTTGTTGTGAATACCAATGAAATAACATAAAATACTTGGCAAACTTTACTATTATGAGAGGATGGAATTCTAGTCTTGGAGTCAGGAATAACTGAGTTCAAACTCAGACACTTACTAGTTGTGTGACTCTGGGAAGATCACTTTATCTCTCAGCCTCAGTTTCCTCACCTATAAATGGGTATAATAATAGCATCTGCCTGAGTTGCAAGAATCACTTGAGGTAACACATGCAAATCACTCTGCCAACTTTAAAGTGCCATATAAATGCTACCTATTGTTATTTTTATGGTAATCAAATGAGATCAAATATGTGTTAAATGCTCTGCAAATCTTAAAGCACTATGTGAATGCTTGCAGTTATTATTACCAAACCTCAGAGGTTGTTGTGAAGCTTAAATGAGATAATCTGTATTTATATAGATATATATGTGTGTGTATATGTGTATGCATGTACATATATATATGTACACACACACACTCAACACACATAGAAATGTCAGCTATCATTTTTATCTCCATTTTTACAAATCAGGAAACTAAGGCTCAGAAAAGGAAAAGGATTTGTGTTAGATCAAACAGTGTCAAGCATGTGCCCGATGGTGCTCCTTGTGGTATATCAAACTTGTTGTTTGCCCTTTCAGGAGGTTCTTAGGCTTTTATAAGGGACTCTCCAGGAAGCAGAAAGTAGCCTGTAATTAGCTACTGCGCTGCTAAATCCTCAGATTGCCCTGCTCTCTCCCTGAGCAATAATACAAGGTGAATACATTTGAAAATCCAGGCATAACCATCTAACCATTGGGTTTTCTTAGCTCTAATGTGTTTTCTCTAATTGCTCCCTGGCTGCCTGTTCTGTATTTACTAAATTAAATGAAATGAAGCCCTCCTTCTAATGGGTGGAATGGTAGTTATGCTCAAACAATTTTCTGCCTAAGCTTGTGCTGAACACAGATCATTAGAGAATCATATAATATCAACCTTGGAAGGGATCTGAAAATTAAAAAAAAAAACACAGAACATTAGAGCTAGAAGGGACTTTTTTAGAACAGAGAACGTTTGGGATCTTCTAGTCCAATGGTGCAACACCATAAGGATAATCATCATAACAATAGCTAGCATTTATAAAACACTTTTTAATTAATAGATTTCTATTTTATTTCTCAATTACACATAAACAAGGATTTTTAACATTTGGGTTTTTTTTTTTTTAAATTTTAAGTTTCAAATTCTCTCCCTCCCTCCCTCCCCTGCCCTCTGCTTGAGAAGGCAAACAATTTGATATAGATTATACATGTGTAGGCATGCAAGACATTTCCATATTAGTCATGTTGCAAAAGAAAATGTAGACCAAAAAAAAAAACCCAAAACAAAACAAAACAAGAATACTGAAGAAAGCTTAAAAGTATGCTTCAATATGTGTTGAGACTCCATCAGTTCTTTCTCTGGAGATGGACAACATTTTTCATCATGAGTCCTTCAGAATTGTCTTGTATCATTGCATTGCTGAGAATACCTAAGTCATTGACAATTGGTCATCATTTAATAGTGCTATTACTATGTACAGTGTTCCCTTGGATACATAACACATTAATTTTTGCAAAGTCCTTTGCAATATTTATCTCATTTTATCCTCCTAACAATCCTAGGAAATAGGCACTATTATTATCACCATTTTATAGATGAGGAAACTAAGGTTAAGTGACTTGCCCAGGGTAACACCGTATCTGAGGCTGGGTTTGAATTCAGATCCTTCTGACTTCAAGTCCAATGCTCTATTCACTTCATCATCTAGCTGCCTCTAAAGAACATAGAATGGTGGAGATCTTCTAGCCCAACTTAGTGGAACATGATCTTTATTTTAAAGAAGAGGAAACTGAGGAGCAAAATGGGCTAGAGACTTGCCCAAGGTCACAGAAAGAGTCAGTGGCAGAGCCAGGTCTCTGGACTCCCAGTGATGCCCTGGGAGCATTTTCCTGCTAGCTCTGCTGTTCACAGACCAGAGCCTGTGCTGGACTTCATGTGCTGACTGTTTTATGAGCTTTACTGATATAACTGCAGATGCATTCCCCATCAGGACATACACACTTCCCCTCATTTACCATCTTGGCTTGTGTTTACTTATCTGGATGACTGACTCTATTAAAGGATTAATCCCAGATTGGAACTGTACACAGCCTCCACTTAGGAGTGCAACACCAGGAGCTGAGCACATACAAGGCAATCTTTATGCAACCCGACCTGACCTTCTTCCTGTTGCCCAGCCTGGAAGCAGCCAATGATCATGGTCTAGAAGCAACTCCGCCTTGTCACTGGAGACTGGGGACTCAGAGAAGAGGGGAGCCTTTCCCTGGGAACACTGGGGATACCATTTAGTCCTGGCCCGAAACAAGTTGGGTTTAGGGAGGGGCTGGGCCCATTACATATTCCTCCTTCTGCAACAATGAGGTCCCAAAGCTAAGCTCTGGCAAAATCGTGGCGTCTCCAGAGTGGATTTTTGCTTTTACCAACCCCCACTCTGGGTGTGTGCCCATCTGCTCGGGGAGGGTGTATATATAAACAGATGGGCGTATGGAACATGGGGTAGTCCTGGCTCTGCCACTGACTCCTTGTGTGACCTTGGCTGAGGCACTTAGATAAGGTAATCTCTAAGATCTCTTCTAGCTATAGAGTTCAGTGCTATGATTTCCCTTTCCAGGCCTCAATTTCCCCATCTATTAAATGACAGGGTTGGACTTGACCCTATGATTTCCTTTCTGTGGCCCTCAGCATTCCCATCTGTGAAAGGTGTATGGATTAAATGATCACTAATGTTCTTTCAAGCTCTTCAGTTCTATGCTCATGTAACTGACAGTGATGTGCCGAATGAGGCACTGTCGAGGGACAAGGTCAGGGCACGTATATCTAGTCCACTTAACCTCTTCCACTGAGTCCTGGGGATTCTGAGGAACTCCTTTCCCTCCTCCCTGCTTGTCTCCCTAGTCTCTTCCTCTCTAGCAGCTCTTCCAGGCCTGCAAAATCAGCCTGAGGCTGTGTGTGGAAGGCATTGAAAATAAAGTGAGGGAGGGTGGCCGGGCAGCTGCTCCCCAAACAGGCACCTGTGACCTAGAATTCCTCCTAGTAGGGGCAATCCTCCTGAAATGTGTAAGATGCATGTGCTGGCTGCATTCTGTGCTCCGAGGCCCCTTTGGTCTTTGACATTCCCTGGTTCTATTTTTTTTTATGGGTCTACATAGAAACATGTGGCTCCTTTTTGTCTGCAGACGTAGGCAGTGTCTATGAGGATAGGTCATGAGCAATGGGCAGGTACAATTCTAGGTTTTAAACATTTAGGACAGATAATTGGGACCCAGGTCTCTGATTGAAGGACGGTAATACTGAATAACTGATAAAATCAAAAAACAAACATGTAACATGTTCTGAGGGAACTCAGACTCGGGCATCCTTATTTCTGTTAAAACATAGTTTTGGGAAACAGTTACTTCTCCTATAACTAGACACTATGGGATGTATAAGGGAACTGTGAGAGCACGAATATGTTGTACTTCCCAATGTCTATGATATTGACCCTCAAAGAGAAACTGTAAATCTAGAAACCATTGAAAGTATCATAGATTTAGAACTGAAAGGCACTTTGGAGGTCATCTAGTCCAGGGCTTCTTAAACTTTTTCCATTCGCGACCCCTTCAGCACTTCTTAAACTGTGGGTCAAGACCCCATCCACCTCTCTCATTTTACAGATGAAGAAACTGAGGTCCAGAGAGGTCACGTGATTTTCCTCAAGAACACATATATAGCAAATAGCAGAGCCAGGATTTGAACCCAGGTCCTCTAACTCCAGACCTAATGCTTTTTGCACTGAATACTATGTTGTCCCAGAGAAAGACTGAAAAAAAAAAAGCAGTAGTCCGAAGAAGAAAACCAACCACACAAGGATAAATGGAAGTAATTAGGGGTGTTTAACCTAAAAAAGAGACGTCTTCATGGAGGAGAGGAAGAGCATATGACTAAATATGTTAACAATGAGACACTTTTGTCCCAAGGTAAAATGTGCTTTGGGGAACAGCGAGCTTCCTACACCTGCATATCTTTAAAGTAGAGGCTGGATAACTGTCTTCAGGGGTATTAAGGAAGGGATTTCTATTTAGGCACAACTTGGAGGATATGACTTCCGAGGTCTCTTTTATCTCTGACACCCTGTGGTTTAGTGATTCTGAAACTAGGGCAAGTATGTGAGAGCTATGGCAAACTCTAGCAGAACAGTGAACTCCGGCAGGGTGGTCCCTGTTTGAGGCCAGAAGATTTTCGTTCTTTTCTTTTATTTCAAAGATGCTCCTGGATGCTTTTGGAATTGACTCCAAGGGGTTGCTTAGTGACTGAACATCGCTCTCCTTCCTGCTGTGAGTCACCACTTTTCACCTCTTATTTGCTGTCTTGAACTTGGTCACTAGATTTAAAGCTGGAAAGGACCTTAAGCATCTGGACTGACCTCTTCATTTTACAGAGGAAGAAACTGTGTCCCAGAGAAGTGACTTTCCCCAAGATATTAGATAGTGAGTGGCGTTCATATACAAACCTTTTGATTCCAAATTCAGTGGCTGTTTTGTTTTGTTTTGTTTTTCCCACTCTATCACACTACATGGGACCAATGCCTTAGGATAAAAGGAATCTGACTTCTGAAAGTCGAATACATTAAAAAAAAAAACAGAATGCATGAAAAGTGGGAAGGGTCAGTTGGGTGGAAATCTGTCACTTCAAGGCAATTTTCTTCATTTGACATGTCTTAAATGTGTTTTTTTTTCTAAAATTTAATTTAATTGCTTGTGTTTTGGGTAAAAATAAAAAAAACTGAGAAATGATGCTTCTACCCCATCCTTCACATTACATACATACACACACACACACACACACACACACACACACACACACACATACACTCACTCACATACATGGGCACAAGAACACTAGTCACAGCTCTGCCATTGACTTTGCCGTGTGCCCTTGGGCAAATCACTTCCCCTCTTTGGAGTTCATCTTCTCTGTCTGTAAAATGAGCAATTTTAAGGTTTCTCCTACCTCTAACTAACATTGTATGTATGCTCTACTGTCCTTTCTACCTCTCTCATTCTATCTTCCATGTTCTAAGGTTCCTTCTAGCTCTGATGTTCCATGGTTTCATTACCTTCATTACCTTCAGTTCATTAACTGACCCAGGACTTGGACAGAAGTCTAACTCTAATGGTGTCACCGCTTGGTGACTTAGCTGGTTTCTGGTTTTCAAAAGCTTCCTGACATCAAAGTGGTGATTGACTCAGCTGAAATCAATGAGCTGTTACTAACCTCTGCATGTGTACAATAACTCTGGACTCCCTGGTCTTAGATGCTTTCGAAGTTGACTCCAAGGGGTTGCCTAGTAACTGAACATCACTCTCCTTCCTGCTGTGAGTCACCACTTTCCACCTCTTATTTGCTATCTTGAATTAAGTCACTAGATTTAAAGCTGGAAAGGACCTTGGATATGTGGACTGACCTCTTCATTTTGCAGAGGAAGAAATTGTGTCTCAGAGAAGTGACTTTCTCCAAGATAGTAGACAGCAAGTGGTATTCAAACACAAACATTTTGATTCCAAATTCAGTGTTTTTTTGTTTTGTTTTGTTTTTCCACTCCACCACACTAGATGGGACCAGTCTCTTAGGGTAAAAGGAATCTGACTTCTCAAACTATTCACTGGAAAAGACAGAAAGCTCCCAGTACTTCTTGGTACCACATTCCTCCAGATTACCATGGGCAAAGTGGTGGCATTTTAAAAATTCTAAAACCTTAAAAAGGTCAGTCATAAATGAAGTGATTAGAAATATAGATTAGAAATTGGCTTTCATAGTGGAGTACCACTAAGTAGTTAACTGTGTGATCTTGGTTAAGTCACTTTTCTTGTCTGGCCCCCACTCCTTTAATCTTTAAAACAAGAGATTTATACTAGATGATCTCTAATGTTTTCAGTTCTATAGTCTGTGGTTTAAGGTCTTTCTATGACAGTCTATAATCTATGTTCTAATGTTTCTTTCAGCCCTAATGTTCTATGTGCCATGAGCAAAGGCACTTTAGGCATTCACCTTCTGTCTTTTATATTTTTAAGTCATTTTTTAAACATTGAGAGTCTGTTGTTTCTTCCAGTTTTAACATTCTACATTCTGTATTTTAAAGCCTCTTCCAGCTCTGAAGTTCAATATTCCATAGCCTAAGTTTCATTCCAATTTTAATATTCTCTTGTCTATATTCAAAGATACTTCCAGCTATGACATTATTTATCCTATGATTGAAGGTAGAGAGGTAGGAGAAATCTGAGAGGGAAAGATTGGGAAAGGGTGTTAGAAAAAATAATAATCACTCTTCCATTTCCCCCTCCCCACTGGATTCTTTTTCTGCTTTTGCCCTTATATGTTTAAATGCATATTTAAATTGTTGTCATTCCCTGTCTGGATGAGAAAGTCACCCTGAGACAAAAAGTCCCCTGAAACTGAGTCTAAAGTAGGAATTCCCAAGTAAGGGATAGATTTCAGGGGGCCTATGACCTTGGATAGGGAAAAAATATATCTTTCTTTCAACACAATTGGTTTCCTTTCTAGTCCTATGTATTTTATTTTGTGCATTTAAAAACATTATGCTGAGTTACCAGACTCCCAAAGGCACCAAAAAGGTTAAGATTCCTTGGTCTAAGGGACAAAAGGAACAAGAGAAGTCAGATCATAAGGAGAGAGGGAAGAGACCAAAGGACCAAGGACATTGTGTCAAAGGTTCTTTAAGGAACTGGAAAGGTGTGATTATATCTGTATATTCTGATGACAAGGCTTATCCTCCTCCCCCATCCCCAACAACTTTTTCCCCTTCCTCATTTCTGAAATTTGGGATTTTAATTTAATTCTATCTCAAACACCTGTCTGGAAATATAGTATAGTGGAAAAAAGCATCATCTAACATATCATATATGTCTTAAAGTGTATTTCTAGAAGAAGACTTGGGCTACAGTCTTGTTTCTGCTAGAATCTGTATGACTGAACAAATCACTAGCCCTTACCTGTAAAATGGGGAGAGGGAGTGACTATATGGTTTCTTGGGTCTTTTTTTTAACCCTGAATCCTATAATCTCTTGTGATCTCATCCTAGATTTTCACTTCTTCTGAGTGCCCTCAGTAGACTACATATGCTAGACAACCCACACAGAGCCAAGTAGGTCCCTATTGGGTCTACTGCTCCAGCAGGCACAGGTAAGATGCCCTGTTGCAGTCCTTGGAAATGGATTGCTTTAGAACAAAAGCAGATGGTGAATATTCTGCTGCCTCCAGCTATTTGGACATCAGCAGAAAGTATCCACTGAACATGTGTAAGTGGTGATCATGGAAATACAAGGCAGCTTTGAGTAAGCAGAGTAGGAAAATATGGAATGGATACAAGTAGACATTCCCTGTATTCACATACCTCACAAACATATTCACCCCTTTACTCATTCATTCATGTATTCATTCAACAATGTGTCTTCTTAATTAATCTTCCTAATGCACAGCACTGATCATATCTTTCCCTTGCATTCAAAATTGTTGAGTCATAGGCCTTGCTGAAAGTCCAAGCTAAAAGAGACCAGAGAACATTGACTATATAATATCAGAGACATAAGGGACCTTCGAATATTGATTATCAGAATCAATTCCAGATTGCTTGAAGGTGTCCTCGTGGAACACTCACAATCTAGAATTTTCTAGTATTAAGCATTATCATTGCCCTTCCGGTTAAAAAGAAAAGAATCTAAAAAAAAGCAAAGAATCTAAGAGTTTATGTCATATTTGCGTTAGTTGAAGGAACTAGGGATGTTTAGCCTATATAAGAAAATGCTTGTGATGGAGCTAGGAAGGTATCACAGAAGTCTTCCAATATGTGAAAGGCTATCACCCAGAAGATAGTTTAGATTTGCTCTACCCATCCCAAAAGGACAGAGAGGCAGACAAGGCAGAGTGAGTTTTGAGAGCCTAGTCAAAAGTGGAATAGGCTGCCTTGAAAGTCACTGGAAGTCTCCAAGAAATAGCTGGATGACCACTCGTCAGATATGTTGTGACGTGGATTCTTCTCCAGGCATAGGTGGCACAAGACGGCCACTGAGGTCCCTTCCAACTCAGATTTGTGATACTTTAGCATACAGCACATGGAATGTCAGAGCCGGGGTCTCCAAAAGCATGTGATTAAACTCCTCCATTCTGCAGATCACCTTCCAGGGGTCTCCCATTACTTAAAGGTTAAAGTTCAAACTCTTTATCTTGGTATTTAAGACCTTTGCCTAGTTCTGGTCCCTACTCTGGTTCTAACCCACTTTTAAACTAAAGCTTTATCTTCCCCTATTTCCTCTACATACTCTACATTCAAAACAGATTGACCAATTAGAATTCCTCAGACACATCCCAAGCCTTCAGGCCTCAGCACCTTTGCTCATGCATTCCTTTATGCATTGCCATCTCCAGTCATCCTGATGAATGTCTGGCCACTGGACCCAGATGGCTCTAGAGGAGAATTGACTCAAATCAAAGTCAATTTTAGTCATGTCATCAACTCCCTGATGTTATGGTCCTCTTCTAGAATGAAGGACAAACACAACCCTTATGCATTGGGTGCCCTCTCCCCAACTCTGCCCATCAAAATGCTGTCAACCCTTCAAGGCTCAGCTTAAATGTTATCTCTTCCAAGAAGTTTTTCCTGGTCTCCCCACCTGGAAGTGTCATCTATCCCCTTCTTTTAATGAAGCCTTTAATGAAACACTGTTGGTACCTCTCTTGTACACTTAAAATTTGCTATTTTGTATAATAACTGTGTAAGTTTGTGTCGCATCTGCCCTACTAGGCTGAGTACTCCTTGGTGACGAGATTCATTTCTTATTTATCTTTGTCTTCTACACAGTGCCCAACATGGGGTTTTGCATGCCTAGTAAACTTTAACAAATGTCAGTTGAATGAATGAATGAATGAATGAATGAATGGTTAACAATGAGTGTGGAATAAAGCTAAATATTGAACAACAAATATTGAATAAAGGCATATGTAATCCATTTCCTGAATGTGGTAGTACCGTCTTATACCTGATCACAGGTATGGCAATCCCTGCTGGAAGACGTCAGTTTTCCTATCTGTAAAACAAAGGGTTTTGAATATATAACCTCTGAGGGGTCATTTGTAGCTCTGACATTTAATATTTGAAAGTCCTTTCCTTTTTTGATGTTCTCTATGTTCTAAGATCCCTTTCAGATCTAAGAGTTGATGTTCTGACATTTTATGCTCTAAGGCCCCTCTTAATTTTAACATTCAATATTCCAAGATTCTTTCTAGCTTTGTTCCAAGAGGCAGCTAGGTGGCATGGTGGACAGAGTGTTGGGCCTGGAGTCAGGAGGATCTAAGTTTATATTTGACCTCAGACAGTAGCAGTGAAACTCTGGGCAAGTCACTTAACCTGTTTGCCTCAGTTTCCTCATCTGTAAAATGGGGATAATAATAGCACCTTCCTCCCAGGATTGTTGTGAGGGTAGAATGAGAGAGCAATTGTAAAAGTGCTTAGCACAGTACTATATATGTTATTTGTTATTAGCTATTATTCTCAAGTTCTTTCCAGTTTTAACATTCTATGTTCTAAAGTCTGTTCAAACTCTGTTCAGGGTCCCTTTCATCTCAAATACTCTCTTTTCTAAGGTTCCTTCTAGCTCTAATAATTCATGTTCTAACCACTAAGTGCCTGTGCTTTTTAGCAAAAGAGCCCTTTTCTTTCTTTCTTTTTTTTTTTTTCTTCATGTGGCTTCACATGTTTTCCACATGGATGATAGTTGCATTGTTTGGGTGACTCACACTTTGCTTATTTCTTTTGCTTGATCTATTCCCATTCGCTAACAGCAGCTCTCAAGACAGTTTGAGATCCCCCTGGATTATGGGAGTGTCGGAGATGAGGCATGGCAGCATTTGTCACAGTTTCTGCCTCAGCTCCTTCCTCCGCTCCCCACCCCCTTCTCTTTGGTCCTCTCAGCCCTCCCCTTCCCCCGGCAACACTCTTGAGTCTGGTTTTCACATTAGTGTGCAGTAATGGCCCGGAGTCTGAAATCCTTGGCACTAGTCACGTCATCTCCTCGTGCCTCATTTCCCCCATCTATAAATAGGAATCTCGGGCTTGTTCATTTCCCAAATGTTTGGAGGCCCTTTCACAAGAGTCATTTTGCCCAGGTGAAGGATTATTCAACCTGAGGCTTTCACTGCATGATGGGATAAGTACGAGGCCTGATTCAAGCACTTGCTAGCTATGTCACTTTGGGCAAATCACTTAATCTCACAAAGCCTCAGTTTCCTCATCTGTTAAATAGAAGCTATAGGGTTGAGCTCATGGAGGAAACTTAGAAATCATCTATTCCCTAGCCCTACCCCCTCCAGTTTACCGAGGATGAAGCTGAAGCCCTGAGAAGAAGGGGCCCTAACTTGCCCAAGTTCCCATAGTTAGTTAAATGGCTGAGCTAGGGCTCAAACTCTAGATTCCTGCTTGTCCTCTGACTTCAGAGCAAGTGCTTTAATTACATTCCTTGCTTTATCTGCCTGATGAAGTCCTTCTTCACTGAGCTTTATGAGGAACCAATCTGTTAATGTACGTAAAGACATTTCCTACAGAATGCTATTGCTGTTGTTGTTGTTGTTTGTCCTCTGTTCTCGAAGAGGACCGTGACATCAGGAAGGTGATACCGTGATGTGCAAGTGAATTGGATTTAAGTGAGGGAGGGCTGTGCAAAGTTATCAGCCTCACTCTCTTCTCCGGAGCCATCTGGGTCCAGCGGCAAGTTATAGATCAGTATGACTGGAGATGGCCGCCATGTAGAACGCAAAGAATTATAAAAGGACAAGAAAGTCTTTCCTTGTCACAGGTCTTGGGTACTTTTGTCCATCTTTGACGTGCAAAATTCTCACTGACCTAAAGATACTCTCCAAGTTGACCCTTTATTAGCTCAGAGATTTTATTTTTGGAACCAATGATTGTGACTTTTCTGTGGTTATAGCTACTGAAAATAAAGGGATGATAAGATTAACAGATTTAAAGGTGGAAGGGACCTTTGAAGCCCTCTTGCCTAACCTCTTTATTTTACAGATGAGGAAACTGAGGTATAGAGAGGTTAAGTGACTTGACCAAGTCACATCAGCTACTAAATGTCTGAGGTGTGTTTCAAACTCAGGTGTTTTGGATTCCAAGTTTAGCACTCTATTAGTTACTCCATCAAGCCATCTCTACTAAAAGTTAGTAGAATATAAAATGTTAGAACATTTAACATGGAATGTCAGACCTGGAAGGGTCCTTGGAATATTAATCAAAGAATATCTGAGCTAATGAGACCTTAGAACAGAATGTCAGAACTGGAAGGGCTCTTCGAGTATAAAGCAAAGAATATTGGAACTGGAGGAGACCTAAGCAATTTAGAACATAGAATAAAGAGGAGAACTTAGAATGCAGATTGTTAGAATGTAGAGTCTCCAAATTGGAAGGAATTTTACAGATTTAAGCCTTCAAACCTACACAAGGGTCTCTTCTACAGTGCTTGCGATGAGAGGGGCATCATCCAGTCTCTCCTTGAGAATGAGGAATGCACCTGAGAGAATCTGAAGGAAACACTGTATCACAACCTACATATCACAGACATACCCACCTGGCAACCAGAGAGTTGTCTCAGAAGTAGAGAAACAGGAAATAATAGGACTTAGTCATCTCCCCAGGCAGGAGTACCTGCCCATGAAAATGATTAAGTCTGGAAGGGAAAGCAGGCTGAAGGCAGCCCCCTACAGTTCAATTTGAGAAGCACTGAGAGTGTTTGGGTATGGACACACATAAATATGCATTCCTGCCTGTGCAAGTACCTTTGCTAAGATCCACCTGTCTTCCCTTACACACAGACACTCACACACACACACACACACACACACACACACACACACACACACACAC
>NW_020948268.1:0-15173 GCF_900497805.2 Vombatus ursinus | reverse complement strand
TATTTATCATGAGAGGGTTCACCAATAGGGTAGTTTTTTTTTTTTTTGGCCATAGCAATTCAATAGGAACTAATGCTAAACAGTTCTTTTTATGATAGCAAAGAAGTAGAAACTAAGGAGGTGCCCATCAATTGGGAAATGGCTGAGTAAATTATGGCATAAGAATCAATGGAATACTATTTTGCTGTCAGAAATGATGAAAGGGAAGGTTTTAGAGAAAGTGGTGAAGATTTGTACGGACTGATGCAGAATAAAGTGAGCAGAACCAGTGGAACAATTCATACAATAATATCAACATTATAAAAACGAACAATTTTGGGAGACTTGAGAACTTGCAAGGATCAACCATGATTACTGAAGACTGATGATGAAGAATGCTGCATCTCCTGACAGAGAGGCACCCGTTGAAATGTCTATTTTGGGGCATGGCCAATTTGAGAATTTTTTTTGCTTGATTACAATTATTTGTTCTAGGAGTGTTATTTTTCTTTCTTTCTTTTTCCCATATAGGAAGAAATGGAAGAGAGATAAATAAATGGTTGATAATTTGAAAAAAAAGCCTAAAATTTAATTAAGAGGGAAAAAGAATATGAAAGCCCAGGGAGGCTAGTAGAGGGAGTGAATACACCCATAAAATCAGGGGTCCTTTAAAGTTTGAACTATGCCTACCAACTAGATTATAACAGGTCCAGGCCAGGAACTGAGCACTAAGTATGCTTGCATTACCCCACTGTGCCTAGCTTAGTGATCTGATTATAGCAATTGCTCAATAATTTTGAATGAATGAATGAAAAAAGACAATTTGCAGGTGATATCATCATTGACTGCACCCCCTCCTCCTCTCTTTGTTTGTCTGGGGTAGTGGAAAGGTTACCAGGCTTAAAGGAAGTGACCTTGGGTTTGAGTCCTGGCTCTGCCACTTCCTAGCATTGTCACTGGGTGTAAATCACTTTACCTCTCTGATCCTCAGTTTGCTCCTCTGTAAAATGGAGCTAATAATACCTCCCTCATGAGGTTGTTAGGAAGATCTAAATGAGATTCTGGATTTCAAGTAACGGTGATGAACTACTGATGTGTGACCCATTAATATTACCTTGGGCAAGTCACTCAACCACCTTGTGGCTCAATTTTCTTATCTGGGGAGTGAGGGATTTGGGCTAAATGCTCTCTGAAGTTCCTTCTATCTCAAAGTTCTGTGGTTCAAAATGTCTCTTTCCCAGCATACTATTCACTCACTTAAGGCAATGACCGCCCTTAGTGGCCCCACACTGGATGGCATCGTCACAGTTAGTCACAATTAAGAGGGTCCTCCTTCCGGCCAGCCTGATCTCTCCTGCTTCTGGTTCAGCTCATTTCCTCTCATTCAGTCTTCCTCAGGTGTGGGGAGCTTATTAGCATCCTCCTCATAAAAGCCCAGATCCAAGCAGGAAATTAAATGCAGTGGGTTCAAGCTGTTTCTCCAAAAGCCATCCTGGTTGCCATGAAGCGTCCTTTGGTCTCCTAGGGGATTTTACACAGTGTTGTATGGTGATTCAGTCTGTAACATTGCATTGGTGAGGAGAGCAAGCCCATTGGTCTATAATCCCCAGTGCTATCCTATCTTTTTTTTAAAGCCAGACAGGCAAATTCCCTCTATCCAATCATTTTTACCAGGAATTTAAAGCACAAACTGTTTAGATGTTATTAGAAAGGAATACTTTATATAAAGGTGATTTGCACGGTTAATAACTATTTAGAATGATGAAGGTATCTATATATTATTTTATTCTGAAACCTAGTTTTGGAGGCACCTTCTAGCACCGACACTATATCTATGTTCTAAGACAGTTTCCTATCACCAGTTTGCTTTGTAGCTCAATCTTAATGCCACTTTCTTCATGAGGCCTTTCCTTCCCCCTCACCTGGCCATTGGTAGAGTCCTGCCCTCTCAATATTCTCATATTTTTTTCTTTGTTTGTGTTGTCTATACTTCTTTGTGTATATGTTGACTCCTTTGATGAAATGTAAGCTCTTTAAACACAGGGTCTCTTTCATTTATGCCTTGGTATCATTAGCAGCTAGCATTGTGCCTGGGACACAGTAGGCCTTAATAACTATTTGTAGATTGATTAAGGACCTTTCTATCCCTGAATATCTGTGACCATTAAGAGAATAAACAGTAGAGGTTAGTGAAATTTTCCTCTAGGCCTAGGGAGAATATGTCTATTTGGCAAAGCCAACAGTAGGCCAAGAGCCATAAATAATTCTCAGTTAAGACATTTTCTTTTCTCAAGTTAATGCTCCTATTATGATTCACCAAATGGTTAATCTTAATGTTCAATGTCTTAAGTAACTTGCATGCTATTCTGCCTAACAGATTTATTTTTAGCTTAAAATGTTCTCTTAAAATTGATTCTCTTCTGTGTGGAGGTTAAACAATGAGCTTATTTATATTCTAGATCTTCAAAGACAGGAAGGAAGCTGTTTTTCCAGAAGGTAAACAATGTACTTGTTCATTCATTCATTCACTCACTCATTGAATAAACGTTTATTAAGTCCCTGCTAAATGAGAGAATATAGCACCGTGGAAATAACACTAGATTTGAAGAAGAAAGATCTGAGTTCCAGTCCTGGCTTTAATACTAACTACTTTTATAACCTTGGACAAATCATGTCCCCTCTATGAGTCTCAGTATTCTCTCCTATAATCGATCAACTGGTAAGAATTTGTTAAATGGGATACTAGGTGCCAGCCACTATGAATTATGGTTGGGATACAAAGATGAAAATGAAATAGCCTCAACCCTCAAGGAGCTTAGAATCTGTCAGGTAAACAATATGTGTATGTATAGATATATATATACACACATACATATATATGTACATATATGTATATATGTACATATATATGTACTATATATAAATATACATAGACACACATGCGAACACGAAGCATGTAAAAGGAGAGGATTGTTCTAGAGCAGGCGTGGGGAACCTGCAGCCTCGAGGCCCTATGAGGCCCTCTGGTCCTCACATGAGCCCTGTGACTGAATCCAAATGTCACAGAACAAATCCCCTTCATAAAAGGATTTGTTCTGTAAAACTTGGACTCAGTCAAAAGGTCACACCGGAGGACTTAGAAGGCCACATGGAACCTCGAGGTTGCAGGTTCCCCATCCCTTTAGAATCTATAGGATCTCTTAAATTTCTTTCTAGCTCTACCTTCTATGCTCATATAAGGGCTAGGATTCGTGTTCCCTGATGAGAGACACAGAGATATAGATACAGAGTTGGAAAGGACCTCAGAAGCTATCTAGTCCAAGCCCAGTATTTTAGAGTTGAGGAATAGAAGCCCAGGAATATTAGGTGACTTGTCTAAGATTATGCAGGTGATGTGTTGAAGGCAGAATTTGAATCCACGACTCCAGAGGCAATCCTCTTTCCACTGTATAAGATTTCTACCTTCAAGGAGCTCTTAATCTAGAATGAGTATTCATAGAGATCACTATAATGAAATACCACAAAGTCACATGCAGATAATTTCTTTTTTTTTTTGGAAGTATCAAGGAAACCTTCTTAGAGATGACACCTGAGCTGGGTCTGATAAGATTGACAGGATGTCAGTAAGTAGAGGTTTAGGTTGTGACATGTGTATTCCAGATATAGAGAAAGACATGAATAAAGGAGTTGTTGGTTTGTTTTTTCAATTGTTTCTGCCTTTTTGTGACCCCATTTGGAGTTTTCTTGGCAAAGATAGTACAGTGGTTTGCCATTTCCTTTTCCAGCTCATTTTTACAGATGAGGAAACTGAGGCAAACAGGGTTAAGTGACTTGCCCAGAGTTACATAGCTAGTAAGCATCTGAGACCAGACTTGAATTCAGGAAGATGAGTTTTCCTGACTCCAGGACCAGCACTCTATCCACTGTGCCACCCAGCTGCCCTGAATAAAGGCATGAAGATGGAAAAATGTGTGACTATTTGAGAAAAGAATATATCCATTTACCTGGAGCTAGTATGTGAGTGGGATTCATGGGAGATAAACTTGGAAAAGGTAGGCTGAGGTAATTTTGCAGAAGTCTTTGCATACCAGGTTGAGAAGTATGGACTTTATCATATTGGTAATGAGGAACCATGGAAGGTTTCTGAGCAGGAGGGCTAAATGATAATCTTGCAGGATGTGCAGGATGCAGTAGCCAAGAAGAGAATCATGGAATTTGAGAGTTGGAGGGAACCTCAGCGGTCACCTAGCCCAAGCCATACATGAAAGGAATCCCTACTATAACACACTTGATAAATGCTTGTCCAGACTTTGCTTGAAGATCTCCAAGGAAGAGGAAGCCATAGACAGTTGTTAGCAGGTTCTTTTCTTTCCTTGACATCAAGCTTAAACTGATCTCTTTGGAACTCCCACCTGGTTCTGGTTCTGCCCTCTGGAGTCAAACAGAACAGGTCTAATCCCTTCTTCATATGTCAACTCTTCAAATATTTGAAGATATCTATCAAGTCCCAACTATGACCCCACCTTGTGCAAGAAGTCTTTCCCAGTCCCCTCCTTGGATTACCTTTCACCTACCTTGTGTTTATTTTGTTCATACATAATTGTTTGTACATTGCTGCCTTCATTAGTATGTGACCTCCCAGAGAACTGGAAGGCCTTTGCATTTCTTTCAGGGGTGGGGAACCAGCAGCCTTGAGGTCACATGTGGCTTTCTAGATCCTTATGTGCGACCTTTTGACTGAATCCAAATTTGAATGCTTCCCCACTCCTGCTTTATATCCTCAGTGGCTAGCACAGTGTCCAGCCACAAAGTAAGTGCTTAATTAATGCTTGTTTACTGATTGACTGATTTGACTAGTACGACATGATCTGTTCTTGATGAAGTCATTCTGGCTCTTTGTAATCACCCCTTTCCTTTCTTTTCACCAATCATATTCTCAATATTCTGCTCTAGGATTCTCCCAGGAATCAAAGTTAAGTTCACTGGCCTATAGTTTATAGACTCTATTCTTTCTTTTCTAACCTTTTTGAAAATTGAGTCATTTTCCTTTCTCCAATCTTGTGGCACATCGCCTATTTTTCATGATTTCTCACATACCACTGGCAGTGGCTCAGCAATCATATCTGCCGATTATTTCAGTACCTTAGGATACAGTTCATCTGGGCAGGGTGACTTGAATTTATCAAGGGCAGCCAGTACTTTCTTACTATCTCTTTCCTTATCTTGAGTATCAATTCTGTGGTAGTCTTTTGGTTTTTTTTTTTTTTTCCTGTTGCTTCAAATGTAAAGGTCATTCTTCTTTCCGAAGAAACAGGAACAGAATCAAATGATTCTATCTTCTCTCAACTGTCAGAGATCATCTTCCCATCCACACCAAGAAGAAGTGTCCTATCACTTATCCCATCCACTATTTCATCCTATTATGGCTAAAAGTAATACCAACTACAACCTTTTTTGTTGTTTTTAGCTACCTTTGCCAGAGTCAACTCATTCTGAACTTTAGCATTCCTGACACTACTGACCTTTACCCAGATACTCTCTATCACGTTTTCCCCACTGGTTCCTGCATTGCCTCACAGAAGTATGCCTTCCTGATGTACATTGCTACTCTTCCTAGCACTGCCCCCCCTCCCCACCACAAACTTTAGCTACTTTGTTCCTTTTGAATAAGGAATACGCATCCAGAATTGTGGTCCAGTCATGGATTTCATCCAAGGCTCAGTGATACCTCTGATGTCTATTTTACCCCATTGAATTTGGACCCATGGTTTTTCTTGTTTGTTATTTCAAGTTTAGACATTTGCATCTAGACATTTGCAGCCATGGGCTTTATTACTGAATCTTTTCCTGAATAGTGTCTTCTCTGAATTTCTGGGTGCCTTGGCTTCTATTCCTCCTTCTTTGTGACTATTCTCTATATAGTATCTAATTTAAGGGAATATGATAATAAAAATAATAATAACAGTTAGCATGTATATAGCACTTTAAGGTTTGCAAGGCACTTAAAAATATTATCTCATTTTATACTCACAACAACCTCGGAGGCAGATGCTGTTATTATCCCCATTTTACAGTTGAGGCAACCGAATCACACAGAGGTTAATGTACTTGCCCAGGGTCACACAACCTGGTCTGAGGCTGGATTTGAACTCAGGTGCTCCTGATTCGAAGCCTCTAACTACTGTGCGCCTTAGTTGCCTCTGTACACATAAGCAGTTGTTTCTCACCCCCATTCTTTTTATTTTAAAGCTCTTTGATTAGATTTGCTGGACACCTGGTTGGATTCACAAGGAGGGAGATAGCAACTCTTACTAGTAAGCTGCTGCAGTAAGCCCGATGAAAACTAACGAGAGACTGAACTCCATTTTTTAAGGAAACAGTGTTGCAAGACAAACATTATTAATTCCCTCAATCCATCATGTTACAACTCAATGTGGAAATGCAAGAATGTGGTATGCATATTGTGCAAACTTGGCCATATTTTATATATCACAGGATTTTGAACTAGAAGGGCCTTCCGAGACAGTTGAGTGAGTGCATTTCCCTCATTTTATAATCGAGGAAACTGAGGCCCAGAGAGTAGAAGCGACTTGTTCAAGATCACAGGGCTGGAAGGGAGCCTAGTTTAAGACTCAAACCCAGGTCTTCTGCCTCCAAATCCAGTCCTCTTTCAACTACAACATGTACACACACTAAGTTCTCAATAAATAGCTATTGCATTGATTCATACAATCTCTTGATTTATAACAGCTGTGCAAACAGGCGTTGCTGCCTGCCAATAACACTGTGTTTCTCAACTCTGCTCCTAGAAGACTGACTGAAGTGTGGTCCTGTGGATGGAGTTCTGAATTTGGAGCCACAGGAGCTGGGTTCAAACCCTGACTCTTCCACTTACTATCCATCAAACAGCATTTATTAAAGGCTTATTGACTACAAGGCCTTGCTAACTGCTGAGGCTACAAAGACAAAAATGAAATAGCCCGTCCTCAAGGAGTGTACAACCTCAATGGAGGAGATAATATCTAAATACACACACACATATAGATATTTTATCTACACACTCACAAAGAGTAGAAGAAGGGAACTAGCAGCTGGGGGACTTACCTGTGCAAACTTGGACAAATCACTTAAGCTCTTTAGGTCTCAGTTTACTCATCTGTAAAATGAGGGGGTTGGAGAAGACCTTTAAGATCCCTTCCAGCTCTAAATCTACTTACAATTCTGCCTTCCCTCTCTTCTCCTCCCCTCCCTCTGGGAGGCAGTGTGGTACAATGGAAAGAGCCCTTGATTTGTAGTCAGGTGACCTGGTTTTGAATTTCAGCTCTATTACTTAGTACCCATGTGATCTTGGATAAGCTGCTTAGGCTCTCGGTGCCTCAGTTTCCTCATTTGTTAAATAAAGGACTTAGATTAGGTCACCACTGTAGGATATTCATGTGAACATTAGTGTGTGTGTTGATGAAGACCACCTGACCAGTTTACACTGGATTAAACCCTTACATGAATAAATCTACTAAATTGATTTTGCTAAATACCCTAAGGAAATTTGTTTCGATACACATGCACTTGAGCCTGATAATAACACCAACAGGGATAGTGGATAGATGTTCAATTTCATTGGTATAGGGAGCACCCAGATGAGATTTCCTCTCCAAATGCACCAGTGGGCACCGTTTTAGCAGTTTCTAGTCTTAGAGAGTTGCCTAGAATATTGAGATGTTAAGTGACTTGCCCAGGGTCATACAACCAGTATGTATCAGTGGCAGGACTTGAATCCAGATCTTCCTAGATCAGCTCTCTGCTACCCCACTCTGCCTCTAATAAACTCCAAAGTCTTTGGAAAGTATCTACTGTGGCTATTCAAGGAACTTCATGTTACACCATTTGGAGAAAGGCAGGATTGTGTGCGATGCCAGACCACATCGGGAGACACGAATTCAAGTTCTAGGTCTATTACAGTTTAGTTGTTGTCCAGACCTTCTTTCTGCTTTAGTTTCCCAGTTTCCTCGTCTAGAAAATGGGCATAACATTTCCATTCCCTTGCTCTCAGGGATATTATAACTGCTGCTTCTGATGTCATCCCTGTGCTGTAGGGATCAAAGAAGACAATGGATACAGGGTGATTCATAATCATCAAGTGCAGAATAAATGAAAACTGTTGTTACATAGCTACCAATGTCAGATAGTGAAAAGAGCCTGGGATCTGAAGTCAGAAGACCTGAGTTCCAAGTCCTGACTCTGCTACTAATTAGTTTTGTGACTTCAGGCAAGTCACTTAACTTTTCTCAGCCTCAATTCCCCCATCTAGAAAAAAAAAGGGGAGAGGGGAATAGTACTTACCTTATAAGATTGTTATAAGGACTAGACAATGGGTGTAAGGTAATTTGTAAAGCACTAGACACTAGCTATTGTTATGGAGTACCTTTATTCTTTTCAATTCCTGACTGCCATTTACTACCTGTGTGACCTCAGGTAAGTGACTTAACCTCTCTGGGCTTCAATTCCTCATCTGTAGAGTGAAGGAGTTGAGCTTGATAGATGACCTTTAAGGTTCCTTCTAACCCTGAACCTATCTATGATCTTGTGCCCCTGTGATTTCATTGGTATAGGGAACTCCCAGATGGGGGAACTCCCTCTGCAAATGCAGGGGGGCATCCTCTGATCTTTGTAAGCTTTGACATTTGCTATGTGCAGATGTTCAGAGTAGACTCTCATGCTAATGCACGTGTGTGTGGAAATCAGGGGGTGAGAGTACAATAAATCTGATACTCAACCTTGAAACCTAAAGTATTCTCACTTGAAAATGAAATCACGCTAGAAAAATGATGTCCTCTGCATTAAAAATAAAGAAGATGTTTCTCTGGGTTCCCTATCCCACCTTCAACTCTTCCGCTCTCTAAAAAAGAAATAGAAGAAAAAGAAAATATATCTAATTCGCTGGGACTCAGTGGGGTGCAGTGGAGTGAGCCTTGGATTTGGAATAGGAGGAAGAGGGTTCAGATTCTGTCTCTGTTATTCACTGCCCAAGACTTTGTAATGAGTCACTTCATGAAAGAAGGTGGATTCCTCCTCTGCAAAATGAAAGGAAGATCTAGATGTGATCCCTGAGGCCTGTTCCAGCTCTAAATGTGTGAGCCTAAGAATGAAAAAGAAATGCAACATTACATGACCAACCAATGCCCATTGAGAGTAAGACAAATGGTATGTGTCCTACTAAACAGGGACTTCACTGTCATTCTACCACTAACACTCCACCTGCAAGAAGCCTTCCCCTGTCCCTCTCTGACACTACCTACCTTTCAGCTACCTTGTATATATCTCATACATACCTGGTTGTTCGTGTATTGTTGCTCTCATTAGAATGTGACCTCCTTGAGGGCAAGGACTTCTTTTGTCTTTCTTTGTATCCTCGTTGCCTAGCACAATGCTTAATGGTTTGTTGATTGACGACTGACTACCCAGTTAGACTTCAGTTTTTCAATTAATCCAAAAGAAGTGTGCTTGCGCCTGTGTGGGTATGTTTGTTTTTGCGTCTGTGTGTGTCACTCACTGCCTGTGGGTCTCTGTGTGCAGCTGTGCCTTTGTCCCAATGTTTACAACTCTTGTCTCTTAGTGCGCGTACCCACGTGTCTGTATGTCCGTGTCTGTGTGTATCTAGGTATTATGGTTACATAATTAGGGTTACTCGGTGTTCTTGTGTCTTCGTCGTGTGTGCCTGTGTACCTATGTCTCTCCCGGTCTCTCTCTCTCTCTCTCTCTCTGAATGTCTATGTTCGTGTGCACCAATGACTTTCTCAGTATGCCTGTGCCTTTGTACGTGACTGTCTCTCTGTAGTCTCCCTTGTCTCATTGCATGTGTGTTTCTCTTGGGCTCTGCTGACTCCCAGGGGGACGGCCAGTCTGCAATGCCAGGGCAGGCAGCGCTGCACCGCCTGGGGCTCCCGCAGAAACCCAGCGCCCAGAGCTTCCACATTCTGCGCGCCCAGAATAAGGTGCGGCTCCGGGGGCGGGCCGGGGCTCCCAGAGGCGGGGGGGGGAGGGGCGGGGTCTCCCTCACACCATTGGCTGAAAGTAACCTAACGTCATCGGATGCAGGCTGGACGGGGGACAACCGAAGTTCTGAAGTCCGGGGCGCATAGCGGGCTCGGAGCACTTGCAGTACGCGGGCTCGCTCGGAGTAAGCTGCCGCTGTTCACTGTTCCTAAGCTCAGACCAGCAGACCAGGGCGCGCCCTGCTTTTCTCCTTCCCTCCGCTGCTGGCAGTCCTGCGCACCTTACGGAGGCTGAATGACGGGTCCTTGTCGGGTCAGCAGTTGCTTAGGACTCTCAGGGAGCTGAGCCCCTGCCAAGAAGAGATTGGCAGCGGGGCACTCTCAGTCAAGGCTTGCGGACCTCCAGGGACGGCCCCGCCCCCTGGGGGGGACAGCTTGGGGGGCCATGTCTGCCAACTTGAGCCACAGCTTTCTAAACACCACTACTCAGAAGAGTGAAGCGTGGATGGTGGGCTTGGGCATTGTCATGTCCATCATAGTCCTGGCCACTGTCTTTGGCAACGTGCTGGTCATCACAGCCATCGCCAGGTTTCAGCGTTTGCAGACTGTCACTAACTACTTCATCACATCACTGGCTTGTGCTGACCTGGTTATGGGGCTGGCCGTGGTACCTTTTGGTGCCAGTCACATCCTCATGGAAATGTGGAACTTCGGGAACTTTTGGTGTGAGTTCTGGACCTCCATTGATGTTCTGTGTGTCACAGCCAGCATTGAGACCCTCTGTGTTATTGCTGTGGACCGCTACTTCGCCATCACAGCACCCTTTCGGTACCAGAGTCTGCTTACCAAGGGCAAGGCCAGGGTGGTCATCCTAGTGGTCTGGGTGGTATCGGCCCTCACCTCCTTCCTGCCCATTCAGATGCACTGGTATCGTGCCAGCCACAAGGAAGCTCTCTTGTGTTATGAGGAGGAGACCTGCTGTGACTTCTTCACTAATCAGGCTTATGCCATCGCTTCCTCTATTGTGTCCTTCTACGTGCCTCTGGTGATCATGGTATTTGTGTACTCCCGGGTTTTCCAGGTGGCCAAGAAGCAACTTCAGAAGATTGATAAATCTGAGGGCCGCTTTCATGTCCAGAACAGCAGTCAGATGGAGCAGAATGGAAGGACAAGTCACCGAAGGTCTTCCAAGTTCTGTTTGAAGGAACATAAAGCTCTTAAGACTTTGGGTATCATCATGGGGACTTTTACCCTCTGTTGGCTGCCTTTCTTCATTGTCAACATTGTCCATGCAATACAGGACAACACTGTCCCCAAATATGTGTACATTTTTCTGAACTGGGTGGGCTATGCCAACTCAGCCTTCAACCCGCTGATCTACTGTCGGAGTCCCGACTTCAGGTATGCCTTTCAGGAGCTCCTCTGTTTCAGGAGGTCAGCCCTGAAGCTCTATGGCAATGGCCACTCCAGCAACAGCAATGGGAGGAGTGAGCCCAATGGGGAGCACGGGAGCTATCCCACTGAACAGGAGAAGGAGATGGAGCTGCTGTATGAAGACCTCCCAGGCACTGAAGGCTTTTTGAACTGTGCAGGTACTGTGCCTAACGCTAGCGCCGGCTTAGAGAGCCAGGATCAGACTCTGGATGATACCCCCTTGTGACTGTCTCTCTGGTTGGTAAAAACCCTCAGCAAACCAAGCAAGGTGGGGAAAAAGAAAAAAACAATTTTTTAAAGAACAACAACCAAAAAAATCAATCCAGCAAAAACAATTCATCACAAACCCCCAAACACTAAGCCTACTCTAACTTGTGGTCTAGAAATGTCTAGTCAGCCTATAGAGAGATGGGCAGGAGGGAGGAGGACAGTTTTAGGCTATTTATTGCTTTTAAATTATCAGGAAACAGAACAACTCACCCACCGGTTCTAGGGATTCCTCATTTCTGTAATAGTTGGGTTCTGCCTGGAATGGAGTTTGGAAGTGTATATCCACTTCAAGGGTCTCAGACCTTGAGGACCTGGGTCTCGTTTGGATGGCTTTCTCATAGATCTACCTCATTTGTCAAGTATTAGGGTTAGCATACTTCTACTTGGGACATCTATCTGGAGGAGCAGGCCTTCCCCCAGGGCTTTGTGGATGGATGCTCCAGCTGGACCTGGCTGTCAATGTGGATTCATCTCCTCCTCTTATTTGCTCACACGGGCAGTTGGAGGCAGGGACATAGAGGGGGCAGCTTCTGCTGTTGAATGAGCAAAGTCTAAAGTTTACAGTAAATAAATTGTTTTGCTATGACATTACTGCACCTGTTTGTCCAAATCCCCCAGCGGAACATTCTTGTTGGAAACCACAGGTAACTGTTTGTAATAACTGTCCGGTGACTTAATGGTGAATTAATAGCAATAATAATAAGACTTCACATTTCTGTGGTGTTTGCCAGTTTTACCTAGTGCTATCCCCCACAGCTTTGTGAGGTGTGCAGGGGAAATATCATCTCTATTGTATTGAGGAGCTCAAGGCTCCGGAGGTGAAAGAAAGGACTTGCCTGTGGTCATACCGCTACAAAGTGTGGATAGGGACTTGAACCTAGGGCTTCTGCTCTAGCTCCAGTCTTCCTTTTTTGATAGCGCACTTCCTGGAATTACATTTGCACATAGCTTAAGTCTGTTGGCATTGAGTGTTATAATAAACACATCTCAAGTGATCCTTCTACCTTAAGTCAAGCTCCTCTGATTTGCTTAAGGATGTTGCTCATTAGTGTACCTATTTATATATTATTGACATGTAAATCTATTTAATAAGTATTAAATAATAAAATTATTATTTATTATTAATGGGAAACTGTCAATTTCCCATTAATTATTTATTCCAAAATTATTCATGGGAAGATGGTGGTACAATGGAAAGAGGGAGGAAAAGTCCAGCTGGGTTCAAGTGCCCGCATGACCCTGGTGAAATCACTTAACCACTGTATACCTCTGTAAAAACCTCATCTGCAAAAAGCGGAGGCTGGAATATCTGGCCTCTGGTGTCCCTTCCAGCTCTGGACTTAGTATCCTAAGATCAAGTAAAAAATTCAGTTCAATTCAACAATAATCAAACTCATAGCTCCCATTTACATAGCACTTCAAAATTCCAGAGCTCTTTATGGACGCATTACCTCATTTAATCCCCTCCCATGTTTTCATGTGGATGGTAGCATGTCCCCGTTTACCTAATGAAAAAACCGAGGCCCAGAGAGGGGAAGTCATTTCTTCAAGCCTCACAGCTAGTAAAGCCTTGGAGCTGAGATTCAGACTGAACGCTCCGTACTCTAAATGCAGCCCTCTTCCTGTTGCACCACAAACTGCCTCCTGTTAGATTTTCTGTGTGCTGTTTACATCAGAAAGACTGACTCATGGACATGAGCTGATGGACAGCCATCTCCCTGCCTGCTGTGCATGGCAGCCGCCCAAACGTATACCCTCACTCTGCCTTTCCCTGGGAATCTCTGAACCTACCGAGATTGGATGGTTAGAAAAGAAAGATGATTCAGCTGTGTGGTATGAAAATGCTGCCTCCCCCCAACCCCAAATGACAATCTCTTTCATTCCCACCAGAATTCGGAGGACCAGGAGTTAGCTGGTGGCCAGGTGGGCAGAATGAGTGCAGTTGGAAATCTGGGGAATGATTTCCTACATTTACTTTCCCTTCACCCGCTCCTCAACTAGCTAGCGTTGTGACCTGAAGCAGGTCCCGAGTCACTAAATCTCCTCTCCAGAGAAGAGAGAAGAGTAGTGAGAGGGGAGGGGATGAAGACAAGCTAGTTAGGCGATCTCTGAAGTCCCTTTTAGCCCTACTACAGCATTAGAGACTTGAAGCTGAGAGCTGGACAGGACTCAGATGATCACAAGTCTTATAATTTTTTTAAGGTGGCATCGGGTCATAGAATTTAAAGCAGGGAGGGACCTAGTCCAAACTTCTCATTTTACAGGTGACTTTACAAAGACTCTGAGAGGCTGTGACTTGTCCAGGGTCATATCAAACCCAAGTCTTTGGAATCTAGGGTTCACTCCCCAGCATCTTGCTGCTCAGGATTTGAATTTGTGTCTTCTTACTGATAGAGAATCTGCTGCCCAGAGAAGGAACATGACTTGCCCAGATATTTTACAGTCAGTCAAGAAGCATTTGTTAAACATTTGCAGTGTGTCAGTCACTGTCCTAATGTAGAGGATGCAACCAAAAACAAAACAAAACAAAATAAAAACAAAACAAAACAGCTGATGCCCTTGAGGTCAGAGGCAAAACCAAAACCCAGGTCTGGTGATCTTTCTTGTTGCTGTCCTCCACCCTCCACCAACCTTGGGTGCCTTATTCACTGCCCCATCCTTATTTCATTGCTGCCACAATAGAAGGTGCCCAGGTGGCACTGGAGCTGCAGGAAAGGCACTGGTTCAGACAGGTTTATGAGTAGTGAGAGGGTTGGTGAACAGTCGCTGCTGTTTTATGGAATGACTCTAATGCCTTTAAAAGCCACTTATAGGACAATCGAAAAAGTAAACACATTCTTTTACCCCCTTTCCTCTCCATCCTTTTTCTATTTTTACATCAGGTATCTGGGCGCTAGCTTGGCTTCTCGCGCCATGGCTGGAGAGGGCTTAGTCTGAACAGAGTTCAGTAATCTTTAATTTGTTCCTTAGCTGAATAGCTGCTTCCGGCTTCCAAACAGTGGTTCCCTTCTCTCCATCTGTCAGCACAGCTCTCTTGCAGCCTTAACCTTACCAATGGCAAGGAATTCACTTAGGATCACAGAGTGTTAGAACACAACATCAGAGCTGGAGAGGACCATAAAACACGAAGCACTGAAATATTAGAACTGCACAGGGCCTTAGAGCATAGGATTTTGGAAGGAAGCCATTGCACATAAAATGTGTTTGATTCAGGGGCATGGGCGCTTTTCATCCAGGCAGATTGCAAACCTTCTGTGCTCTCAGGAATGGTTTTTTATGAGTCGCTATGACCAAAAATTTTCATCACCTGGTGTTGTACCTCCTTGCATTTAGCTAGACTAGTCCTCAGAAAAGAGACTCAGCCCATATTGAGGTCCATATTCAGTTGTTCTAACTTGACAAGATTATAAAAACTTGTGTTCCGCCGGCATAGCCTTTGAAAACCCGGAGTCACATCCATGCCATCATATGATACTGTAGGAATTCTTGTGTGCATAT
>NW_020948267.1:0-15175 GCF_900497805.2 Vombatus ursinus | reverse complement strand
TATTTATCATGAGAGGGTTCACCAATAGGGTAGTTTTTTTTTTTTTTTGGCCATAGCAATTCAATAGGAACTAATGCTAAACAGTTCTTTTTATGATAGCAAAGAAGTAGAAACTAAGGAGGTGCCCATCAATTGGGAAATGGCTGAGTAAATTATGGCATAAGAATCAATGGAATACTATTTTGCTGTCAGAAATGATGAAAGGGAAGGTTTTAGAGAAAGTGGTGAAGATTTGTACGGACTGATGCAGAATAAAGTGAGCAGAACCAGTGGAACAATTCATACAATAATATCAACATTATAAAAACGAACAATTTTGGGAGACTTGAGAACTTGCAAGGATCAACCATGATTACTGAAGACTGATGATGAAGAATGCTGCATCTCCTGACAGAGAGGCACCCGTTGAAATGTCTATTTTGGGGCATGGCCAATTTGAGAATTTTTTTTGCTTGATTACAATTATTTGTTCTAGGAGTGTTATTTTTCTTTCTTTCTTTTTCCCATATAGGAAGAAATGGAAGAGAGATAAATAAATGGTTGATAATTTGAAAAAAAAGCCTAAAATTTAATTAAGAGGGAAAAAGAATATGAAAGCCCAGGGAGGCTAGTAGAGGGAGTGAATACACCCATAAAATCAGGGGTCCTTTAAAGTTTGAACTATGCCTACCAACTAGATTATAACAGGTCCAGGCCAGGAACTGAGCACTAAGTATGCTTGCATTACCCCACTGTGCCTAGCTTAGTGATCTGATTATAGCAATTGCTCAATAATTTTGAATGAATGAATGAAAAAAGACAATTTGCAGGTGATATCATCATTGACTGCACCCCCTCCTCCTCTCTTTGTTTGTCTGGGGTAGTGGAAAGGTTACCAGGCTTAAAGGAAGTGACCTTGGGTTTGAGTCCTGGCTCTGCCACTTCCTAGCATTGTCACTGGGTGTAAATCACTTTACCTCTCTGATCCTCAGTTTGCTCCTCTGTAAAATGGAGCTAATAATACCTCCCTCATGAGGTTGTTAGGAAGATCTAAATGAGATTCTGGATTTCAAGTAACGGTGATGAACTACTGATGTGTGACCCATTAATATTACCTTGGGCAAGTCACTCAACCACCTTGTGGCTCAATTTTCTTATCTGGGGAGTGAGGGATTTGGGCTAAATGCTCTCTGAAGTTCCTTCTATCTCAAAGTTCTGTGGTTCAAAATGTCTCTTTCCCAGCATACTATTCACTCACTTAAGGCAATGACCGCCCTTAGTGGCCCCACACTGGATGGCATCGTCACAGTTAGTCACAATTAAGAGGGTCCTCCTTCCGGCCAGCCTGATCTCTCCTGCTTCTGGTTCAGCTCATTTCCTCTCATTCAGTCTTCCTCAGGTGTGGGGAGCTTATTAGCATCCTCCTCATAAAAGCCCAGATCCAAGCAGGAAATTAAATGCAGTGGGTTCAAGCTGTTTCTCCAAAAGCCATCCTGGTTGCCATGAAGCGTCCTTTGGTCTCCTAGGGGATTTTACACAGTGTTGTATGGTGATTCAGTCTGTAACATTGCATTGGTGAGGAGAGCAAGCCCATTGGTCTATAATCCCCAGTGCTATCCTATCTTTTTTTTAAAGCCAGACAGGCAAATTCCCTCTATCCAATCATTTTTACCAGGAATTTAAAGCACAAACTGTTTAGATGTTATTAGAAAGGAATACTTTATATAAAGGTGATTTGCACGGTTAATAACTATTTAGAATGATGAAGGTATCTATATATTATTTTATTCTGAAACCTAGTTTTGGAGGCACCTTCTAGCACCGACACTATATCTATGTTCTAAGACAGTTTCCTATCACCAGTTTGCTTTGTAGCTCAATCTTAATGCCACTTTCTTCATGAGGCCTTTCCTTCCCCCTCACCTGGCCATTGGTAGAGTCCTGCCCTCTCAATATTCTCATATTTTTTTCTTTGTTTGTGTTGTCTATACTTCTTTGTGTATATGTTGACTCCTTTGATGAAATGTAAGCTCTTTAAACACAGGGTCTCTTTCATTTATGCCTTGGTATCATTAGCAGCTAGCATTGTGCCTGGGACACAGTAGGCCTTAATAACTATTTGTAGATTGATTAAGGACCTTTCTATCCCTGAATATCTGTGACCATTAAGAGAATAAACAGTAGAGGTTAGTGAAATTTTCCTCTAGGCCTAGGGAGAATATGTCTATTTGGCAAAGCCAACAGTAGGCCAAGAGCCATAAATAATTCTCAGTTAAGACATTTTCTTTTCTCAAGTTAATGCTCCTATTATGATTCACCAAATGGTTAATCTTAATGTTCAATGTCTTAAGTAACTTGCATGCTATTCTGCCTAACAGATTTATTTTTAGCTTAAAATGTTCTCTTAAAATTGATTCTCTTCTGTGTGGAGGTTAAACAATGAGCTTATTTATATTCTAGATCTTCAAAGACAGGAAGGAAGCTGTTTTTCCAGAAGGTAAACAATGTACTTGTTCATTCATTCATTCACTCACTCATTGAATAAACGTTTATTAAGTCCCTGCTAAATGAGAGAATATAGCACCGTGGAAATAACACTAGATTTGAAGAAGAAAGATCTGAGTTCCAGTCCTGGCTTTAATACTAACTACTTTTATAACCTTGGACAAATCATGTCCCCTCTATGAGTCTCAGTATTCTCTCCTATAATCGATCAACTGGTAAGAATTTGTTAAATGGGATACTAGGTGCCAGCCACTATGAATTATGGTTGGGATACAAAGATGAAAATGAAATAGCCTCAACCCTCAAGGAGCTTAGAATCTGTCAGGTAAACAATATGTGTATGTATAGATATATATATACACACATACATATATATGTACATATATGTATATATGTACATATATATGTACTATATATAAATATACATAGACACACATGCGAACACGAAGCATGTAAAAGGAGAGGATTGTTCTAGAGCAGGCGTGGGGAACCTGCAGCCTCGAGGCCCTATGAGGCCCTCTGGTCCTCACATGAGCCCTGTGACTGAATCCAAATGTCACAGAACAAATCCCCTTCATAAAAGGATTTGTTCTGTAAAACTTGGACTCAGTCAAAAGGTCACACCGGAGGACTTAGAAGGCCACATGGAACCTCGAGGTTGCAGGTTCCCCATCCCTTTAGAATCTATAGGATCTCTTAAATTTCTTTCTAGCTCTACCTTCTATGCTCATATAAGGGCTAGGATTCGTGTTCCCTGATGAGAGACACAGAGATATAGATACAGAGTTGGAAAGGACCTCAGAAGCTATCTAGTCCAAGCCCAGTATTTTAGAGTTGAGGAATAGAAGCCCAGGAATATTAGGTGACTTGTCTAAGATTATGCAGGTGATGTGTTGAAGGCAGAATTTGAATCCACGACTCCAGAGGCAATCCTCTTTCCACTGTATAAGATTTCTACCTTCAAGGAGCTCTTAATCTAGAATGAGTATTCATAGAGATCACTATAATGAAATACCACAAAGTCACATGCAGATAATTTCTTTTTTTTTTTGGAAGTATCAAGGAAACCTTCTTAGAGATGACACCTGAGCTGGGTCTGATAAGATTGACAGGATGTCAGTAAGTAGAGGTTTAGGTTGTGACATGTGTATTCCAGATATAGAGAAAGACATGAATAAAGGAGTTGTTGGTTTGTTTTTTCAATTGTTTCTGCCTTTTTGTGACCCCATTTGGAGTTTTCTTGGCAAAGATAGTACAGTGGTTTGCCATTTCCTTTTCCAGCTCATTTTTACAGATGAGGAAACTGAGGCAAACAGGGTTAAGTGACTTGCCCAGAGTTACATAGCTAGTAAGCATCTGAGACCAGACTTGAATTCAGGAAGATGAGTTTTCCTGACTCCAGGACCAGCACTCTATCCACTGTGCCACCCAGCTGCCCTGAATAAAGGCATGAAGATGGAAAAATGTGTGACTATTTGAGAAAAGAATATATCCATTTACCTGGAGCTAGTATGTGAGTGGGATTCATGGGAGATAAACTTGGAAAAGGTAGGCTGAGGTAATTTTGCAGAAGTCTTTGCATACCAGGTTGAGAAGTATGGACTTTATCATATTGGTAATGAGGAACCATGGAAGGTTTCTGAGCAGGAGGGCTAAATGATAATCTTGCAGGATGTGCAGGATGCAGTAGCCAAGAAGAGAATCATGGAATTTGAGAGTTGGAGGGAACCTCAGCGGTCACCTAGCCCAAGCCATACATGAAAGGAATCCCTACTATAACACACTTGATAAATGCTTGTCCAGACTTTGCTTGAAGATCTCCAAGGAAGAGGAAGCCATAGACAGTTGTTAGCAGGTTCTTTTCTTTCCTTGACATCAAGCTTAAACTGATCTCTTTGGAACTCCCACCTGGTTCTGGTTCTGCCCTCTGGAGTCAAACAGAACAGGTCTAATCCCTTCTTCATATGTCAACTCTTCAAATATTTGAAGATATCTATCAAGTCCCAACTATGACCCCACCTTGTGCAAGAAGTCTTTCCCAGTCCCCTCCTTGGATTACCTTTCACCTACCTTGTGTTTATTTTGTTCATACATAATTGTTTGTACATTGCTGCCTTCATTAGTATGTGACCTCCCAGAGAACTGGAAGGCCTTTGCATTTCTTTCAGGGGTGGGGAACCAGCAGCCTTGAGGTCACATGTGGCTTTCTAGATCCTTATGTGCGACCTTTTGACTGAATCCAAATTTGAATGCTTCCCCACTCCTGCTTTATATCCTCAGTGGCTAGCACAGTGTCCAGCCACAAAGTAAGTGCTTAATTAATGCTTGTTTACTGATTGACTGATTTGACTAGTACGACATGATCTGTTCTTGATGAAGTCATTCTGGCTCTTTGTAATCACCCCTTTCCTTTCTTTTCACCAATCATATTCTCAATATTCTGCTCTAGGATTCTCCCAGGAATCAAAGTTAAGTTCACTGGCCTATAGTTTATAGACTCTATTCTTTCTTTTCTAACCTTTTTGAAAATTGAGTCATTTTCCTTTCTCCAATCTTGTGGCACATCGCCTATTTTTCATGATTTCTCACATACCACTGGCAGTGGCTCAGCAATCATATCTGCCGATTATTTCAGTACCTTAGGATACAGTTCATCTGGGCAGGGTGACTTGAATTTATCAAGGGCAGCCAGTACTTTCTTACTATCTCTTTCCTTATCTTGAGTATCAATTCTGTGGTAGTCTTTTGGTTTTTTTTTTTTTTCCTGTTGCTTCAAATGTAAAGGTCATTCTTCTTTCCGAAGAAACAGGAACAGAATCAAATGATTCTATCTTCTCTCAACTGTCAGAGATCATCTTCCCATCCACACCAAGAAGAAGTGTCCTATCACTTATCCCATCCACTATTTCATCCTATTATGGCTAAAAGTAATACCAACTACAACCTTTTTTGTTGTTTTTAGCTACCTTTGCCAGAGTCAACTCATTCTGAACTTTAGCATTCCTGACACTACTGACCTTTACCCAGATACTCTCTATCACGTTTTCCCCACTGGTTCCTGCATTGCCTCACAGAAGTATGCCTTCCTGATGTACATTGCTACTCTTCCTAGCACTGCCCCCCCTCCCCACCACAAACTTTAGCTACTTTGTTCCTTTTGAATAAGGAATACGCATCCAGAATTGTGGTCCAGTCATGGATTTCATCCAAGGCTCAGTGATACCTCTGATGTCTATTTTACCCCATTGAATTTGGACCCATGGTTTTTCTTGTTTGTTATTTCAAGTTTAGACATTTGCATCTAGACATTTGCAGCCATGGGCTTTATTACTGAATCTTTTCCTGAATAGTGTCTTCTCTGAATTTCTGGGTGCCTTGGCTTCTATTCCTCCTTCTTTGTGACTATTCTCTATATAGTATCTAATTTAAGGGAATATGATAATAAAAATAATAATAACAGTTAGCATGTATATAGCACTTTAAGGTTTGCAAGGCACTTAAAAATATTATCTCATTTTATACTCACAACAACCTCGGAGGCAGATGCTGTTATTATCCCCATTTTACAGTTGAGGCAACCGAATCACACAGAGGTTAATGTACTTGCCCAGGGTCACACAACCTGGTCTGAGGCTGGATTTGAACTCAGGTGCTCCTGATTCGAAGCCTCTAACTACTGTGCGCCTTAGTTGCCTCTGTACACATAAGCAGTTGTTTCTCACCCCCATTCTTTTTATTTTAAAGCTCTTTGATTAGATTTGCTGGACACCTGGTTGGATTCACAAGGAGGGAGATAGCAACTCTTACTAGTAAGCTGCTGCAGTAAGCCCGATGAAAACTAACGAGAGACTGAACTCCATTTTTTAAGGAAACAGTGTTGCAAGACAAACATTATTAATTCCCTCAATCCATCATGTTACAACTCAATGTGGAAATGCAAGAATGTGGTATGCATATTGTGCAAACTTGGCCATATTTTATATATCACAGGATTTTGAACTAGAAGGGCCTTCCGAGACAGTTGAGTGAGTGCATTTCCCTCATTTTATAATCGAGGAAACTGAGGCCCAGAGAGTAGAAGCGACTTGTTCAAGATCACAGGGCTGGAAGGGAGCCTAGTTTAAGACTCAAACCCAGGTCTTCTGCCTCCAAATCCAGTCCTCTTTCAACTACAACATGTACACACACTAAGTTCTCAATAAATAGCTATTGCATTGATTCATACAATCTCTTGATTTATAACAGCTGTGCAAACAGGCGTTGCTGCCTGCCAATAACACTGTGTTTCTCAACTCTGCTCCTAGAAGACTGACTGAAGTGTGGTCCTGTGGATGGAGTTCTGAATTTGGAGCCACAGGAGCTGGGTTCAAACCCTGACTCTTCCACTTACTATCCATCAAACAGCATTTATTAAAGGCTTATTGACTACAAGGCCTTGCTAACTGCTGAGGCTACAAAGACAAAAATGAAATAGCCCGTCCTCAAGGAGTGTACAACCTCAATGGAGGAGATAATATCTAAATACACACACACATATAGATATTTTATCTACACACTCACAAAGAGTAGAAGAAGGGAACTAGCAGCTGGGGGACTTACCTGTGCAAACTTGGACAAATCACTTAAGCTCTTTAGGTCTCAGTTTACTCATCTGTAAAATGAGGGGGTTGGAGAAGACCTTTAAGATCCCTTCCAGCTCTAAATCTACTTACAATTCTGCCTTCCCTCTCTTCTCCTCCCCTCCCTCTGGGAGGCAGTGTGGTACAATGGAAAGAGCCCTTGATTTGTAGTCAGGTGACCTGGTTTTGAATTTCAGCTCTATTACTTAGTACCCATGTGATCTTGGATAAGCTGCTTAGGCTCTCGGTGCCTCAGTTTCCTCATTTGTTAAATAAAGGACTTAGATTAGGTCACCACTGTAGGATATTCATGTGAACATTAGTGTGTGTGTTGATGAAGACCACCTGACCAGTTTACACTGGATTAAACCCTTACATGAATAAATCTACTAAATTGATTTTGCTAAATACCCTAAGGAAATTTGTTTCGATACACATGCACTTGAGCCTGATAATAACACCAACAGGGATAGTGGATAGATGTTCAATTTCATTGGTATAGGGAGCACCCAGATGAGATTTCCTCTCCAAATGCACCAGTGGGCACCGTTTTAGCAGTTTCTAGTCTTAGAGAGTTGCCTAGAATATTGAGATGTTAAGTGACTTGCCCAGGGTCATACAACCAGTATGTATCAGTGGCAGGACTTGAATCCAGATCTTCCTAGATCAGCTCTCTGCTACCCCACTCTGCCTCTAATAAACTCCAAAGTCTTTGGAAAGTATCTACTGTGGCTATTCAAGGAACTTCATGTTACACCATTTGGAGAAAGGCAGGATTGTGTGCGATGCCAGACCACATCGGGAGACACGAATTCAAGTTCTAGGTCTATTACAGTTTAGTTGTTGTCCAGACCTTCTTTCTGCTTTAGTTTCCCAGTTTCCTCGTCTAGAAAATGGGCATAACATTTCCATTCCCTTGCTCTCAGGGATATTATAACTGCTGCTTCTGATGTCATCCCTGTGCTGTAGGGATCAAAGAAGACAATGGATACAGGGTGATTCATAATCATCAAGTGCAGAATAAATGAAAACTGTTGTTACATAGCTACCAATGTCAGATAGTGAAAAGAGCCTGGGATCTGAAGTCAGAAGACCTGAGTTCCAAGTCCTGACTCTGCTACTAATTAGTTTTGTGACTTCAGGCAAGTCACTTAACTTTTCTCAGCCTCAATTCCCCCATCTAGAAAAAAAAAGGGGAGAGGGGAATAGTACTTACCTTATAAGATTGTTATAAGGACTAGACAATGGGTGTAAGGTAATTTGTAAAGCACTAGACACTAGCTATTGTTATGGAGTACCTTTATTCTTTTCAATTCCTGACTGCCATTTACTACCTGTGTGACCTCAGGTAAGTGACTTAACCTCTCTGGGCTTCAATTCCTCATCTGTAGAGTGAAGGAGTTGAGCTTGATAGATGACCTTTAAGGTTCCTTCTAACCCTGAACCTATCTATGATCTTGTGCCCCTGTGATTTCATTGGTATAGGGAACTCCCAGATGGGGGAACTCCCTCTGCAAATGCAGGGGGGCATCCTCTGATCTTTGTAAGCTTTGACATTTGCTATGTGCAGATGTTCAGAGTAGACTCTCATGCTAATGCACGTGTGTGTGGAAATCAGGGGGTGAGAGTACAATAAATCTGATACTCAACCTTGAAACCTAAAGTATTCTCACTTGAAAATGAAATCACGCTAGAAAAATGATGTCCTCTGCATTAAAAATAAAGAAGATGTTTCTCTGGGTTCCCTATCCCACCTTCAACTCTTCCGCTCTCTAAAAAAGAAATAGAAGAAAAAGAAAATATATCTAATTCTCTGGGACTCAGTGGGGTGCAGTGGAGTGAGCCTTGGATTTGGAATAGGAGGAAGAGGGTTCAGATTCTGTCTCTGTTATTCACTGCCCAAGACTTTGTAATGAGTCACTTCATGAAAGAAGGTGGATTCCTCCTCTGCAAAATGAAAGGAAGATCTAGATGTGATCCCTGAGGCCTGTTCCAGCTCTAAATGTGTGAGCCTAAGAATGAAAAAGAAATGCAACATTACATGACCAACCAATGCCCATTGAGAGTAAGACAAATGGTATGTGTCCTACTAAACAGGGACTTCACTGTCATTCTACCACTAACACTCCACCTGCAAGAAGCCTTCCCCTGTCCCTCTCTGACACTACCTACCTTTCAGCTACCTTGTATATATCTCATACATACCTGGTTGTTCGTGTATTGTTGCTCTCATTAGAATGTGACCTCCTTGAGGGCAAGGACTTCTTTTGTCTTTCTTTGTATCCTCGTTGCCTAGCACAATGCTTAATGGTTTGTTGATTGACGACTGACTACCCAGTTAGACTTCAGTTTTTCAATTAATCCAAAAGAAGTGTGCTTGCGCCTGTGTGGGTATGTTTGTTTTTGCGTCTGTGTGTGTCACTCACTGCCTGTGGGTCTCTGTGTGCAGCTGTGCCTTTGTCCCAATGTTTACAACTCTTGTCTCTTAGTGCGCGTACCCACGTGTCTGTATGTCCGTGTCTGTGTGTATCTAGGTATTATGGTTACATAATTAGGGTTACTCGGTGTTCTTGTGTCTTCGTCGTGTGTGCCTGTGTACCTATGTCTCTCCCGGTCTCTCTCTCTCTCTCTCTCTCTCTGAATGTCTATGTTCGTGTGCACCAATGACTTTCTCAGTATGCCTGTGCCTTTGTACGTGACTGTCTCTCTGTAGTCTCCCTTGTCTCATTGCATGTGTGTTTCTCTTGGGCTCTGCTGACTCCCAGGGGGACGGCCAGTCTGCAATGCCAGGGCAGGCAGCGCTGCACCGCCTGGGGCTCCCGCAGAAACCCAGCGCCCAGAGCTTCCACATTCTGCGCGCCCAGAATAAGGTGCGGCTCCGGGGGCGGGCCGGGGCTCCCAGAGGCGGGGGGGGGAGGGGCGGGGTCTCCCTCACACCATTGGCTGAAAGTAACCTAACGTCATCGGATGCAGGCTGGACGGGGGACAACCGAAGTTCTGAAGTCCGGGGCGCATAGCGGGCTCGGAGCACTTGCAGTACGCGGGCTCGCTCGGAGTAAGCTGCCGCTGTTCACTGTTCCTAAGCTCAGACCAGCAGACCAGGGCGCGCCCTGCTTTTCTCCTTCCCTCCGCTGCTGGCAGTCCTGCGCACCTTACGGAGGCTGAATGACGGGTCCTTGTCGGGTCAGCAGTTGCTTAGGACTCTCAGGGAGCTGAGCCCCTGCCAAGAAGAGATTGGCAGCGGGGCACTCTCAGTCAAGGCTTGCGGACCTCCAGGGACGGCCCCGCCCCCTGGGGGGGACAGCTTGGGGGGCCATGTCTGCCAACTTGAGCCACAGCTTTCTAAACACCACTACTCAGAAGAGTGAAGCGTGGATGGTGGGCTTGGGCATTGTCATGTCCATCATAGTCCTGGCCACTGTCTTTGGCAACGTGCTGGTCATCACAGCCATCGCCAGGTTTCAGCGTTTGCAGACTGTCACTAACTACTTCATCACATCACTGGCTTGTGCTGACCTGGTTATGGGGCTGGCCGTGGTACCTTTTGGTGCCAGTCACATCCTCATGGAAATGTGGAACTTCGGGAACTTTTGGTGTGAGTTCTGGACCTCCATTGATGTTCTGTGTGTCACAGCCAGCATTGAGACCCTCTGTGTTATTGCTGTGGACCGCTACTTCGCCATCACAGCACCCTTTCGGTACCAGAGTCTGCTTACCAAGGGCAAGGCCAGGGTGGTCATCCTAGTGGTCTGGGTGGTATCGGCCCTCACCTCCTTCCTGCCCATTCAGATGCACTGGTATCGTGCCAGCCACAAGGAAGCTCTCTTGTGTTATGAGGAGGAGACCTGCTGTGACTTCTTCACTAATCAGGCTTATGCCATCGCTTCCTCTATTGTGTCCTTCTACGTGCCTCTGGTGATCATGGTATTTGTGTACTCCCGGGTTTTCCAGGTGGCCAAGAAGCAACTTCAGAAGATTGATAAATCTGAGGGCCGCTTTCATGTCCAGAACAGCAGTCAGATGGAGCAGAATGGAAGGACAAGTCACCGAAGGTCTTCCAAGTTCTGTTTGAAGGAACATAAAGCTCTTAAGACTTTGGGTATCATCATGGGGACTTTTACCCTCTGTTGGCTGCCTTTCTTCATTGTCAACATTGTCCATGCAATACAGGACAACACTGTCCCCAAATATGTGTACATTTTTCTGAACTGGGTGGGCTATGCCAACTCAGCCTTCAACCCGCTGATCTACTGTCGGAGTCCCGACTTCAGGTATGCCTTTCAGGAGCTCCTCTGTTTCAGGAGGTCAGCCCTGAAGCTCTATGGCAATGGCCACTCCAGCAACAGCAATGGGAGGAGTGAGCCCAATGGGGAGCACGGGAGCTATCCCACTGAACAGGAGAAGGAGATGGAGCTGCTGTATGAAGACCTCCCAGGCACTGAAGGCTTTTTGAACTGTGCAGGTACTGTGCCTAACGCTAGCGCCGGCTTAGAGAGCCAGGATCAGACTCTGGATGATACCCCCTTGTGACTGTCTCTCTGGTTGGTAAAAACCCTCAGCAAACCAAGCAAGGTGGGGAAAAAGAAAAAAACAATTTTTTAAAGAACAACAACCAAAAAAATCAATCCAGCAAAAACAATTCATCACAAACCCCCAAACACTAAGCCTACTCTAACTTGTGGTCTAGAAATGTCTAGTCAGCCTATAGAGAGATGGGCAGGAGGGAGGAGGACAGTTTTAGGCTATTTATTGCTTTTAAATTATCAGGAAACAGAACAACTCACCCACCGGTTCTAGGGATTCCTCATTTCTGTAATAGTTGGGTTCTGCCTGGAATGGAGTTTGGAAGTGTATATCCACTTCAAGGGTCTCAGACCTTGAGGACCTGGGTCTCGTTTGGATGGCTTTCTCATAGATCTACCTCATTTGTCAAGTATTAGGGTTAGCATACTTCTACTTGGGACATCTATCTGGAGGAGCAGGCCTTCCCCCAGGGCTTTGTGGATGGATGCTCCAGCTGGACCTGGCTGTCAATGTGGATTCATCTCCTCCTCTTATTTGCTCACACGGGCAGTTGGAGGCAGGGACATAGAGGGGGCAGCTTCTGCTGTTGAATGAGCAAAGTCTAAAGTTTACAGTAAATAAATTGTTTTGCTATGACATTACTGCACCTGTTTGTCCAAATCCCCCAGCGGAACATTCTTGTTGGAAACCACAGGTAACTGTTTGTAATAACTGTCCGGTGACTTAATGGTGAATTAATAGCAATAATAATAAGACTTCACATTTCTGTGGTGTTTGCCAGTTTTACCTAGTGCTATCCCCCACAGCTTTGTGAGGTGTGCAGGGGAAATATCATCTCTATTGTATTGAGGAGCTCAAGGCTCCGGAGGTGAAAGAAAGGACTTGCCTGTGGTCATACCGCTACAAAGTGTGGATAGGGACTTGAACCTAGGGCTTCTGCTCTAGCTCCAGTCTTCCTTTTTTGATAGCGCACTTCCTGGAATTACATTTGCACATAGCTTAAGTCTGTTGGCATTGAGTGTTATAATAAACACATCTCAAGTGATCCTTCTACCTTAAGTCAAGCTCCTCTGATTTGCTTAAGGATGTTGCTCATTAGTGTACCTATTTATATATTATTGACATGTAAATCTATTTAATAAGTATTAAATAATAAAATTATTATTTATTATTAATGGGAAACTGTCAATTTCCCATTAATTATTTATTCCAAAATTATTCATGGGAAGATGGTGGTACAATGGAAAGAGGGAGGAAAAGTCCAGCTGGGTTCAAGTGCCCGCATGACCCTGGTGAAATCACTTAACCACTGTATACCTCTGTAAAAACCTCATCTGCAAAAAGCGGAGGCTGGAATATCTGGCCTCTGGTGTCCCTTCCAGCTCTGGACTTAGTATCCTAAGATCAAGTAAAAAATTCAGTTCAATTCAACAATAATCAAACTCATAGCTCCCATTTACATAGCACTTCAAAATTCCAGAGCTCTTTATGGACGCATTACCTCATTTAATCCCCTCCCATGTTTTCATGTGGATGGTAGCATGTCCCCGTTTACCTAATGAAAAAACCGAGGCCCAGAGAGGGGAAGTCATTTCTTCAAGCCTCACAGCTAGTAAAGCCTTGGAGCTGAGATTCAGACTGAACGCTCCGTACTCTAAATGCAGCCCTCTTCCTGTTGCACCACAAACTGCCTCCTGTTAGATTTTCTGTGTGCTGTTTACATCAGAAAGACTGACTCATGGACATGAGCTGATGGACAGCCATCTCCCTGCCTGCTGTGCATGGCAGCCGCCCAAACGTATACCCTCACTCTGCCTTTCCCTGGGAATCTCTGAACCTACCGAGATTGGATGGTTAGAAAAGAAAGATGATTCAGCTGTGTGGTATGAAAATGCTGCCTCCCCCCAACCCCAAATGACAATCTCTTTCATTCCCACCAGAATTCGGAGGACCAGGAGTTAGCTGGTGGCCAGGTGGGCAGAATGAGTGCAGTTGGAAATCTGGGGAATGATTTCCTACATTTACTTTCCCTTCACCCGCTCCTCAACTAGCTAGCGTTGTGACCTGAAGCAGGTCCCGAGTCACTAAATCTCCTCTCCAGAGAAGAGAGAAGAGTAGTGAGAGGGGAGGGGATGAAGACAAGCTAGTTAGGCGATCTCTGAAGTCCCTTTTAGCCCTACTACAGCATTAGAGACTTGAAGCTGAGAGCTGGACAGGACTCAGATGATCACAAGTCTTATAATTTTTTTAAGGTGGCATCGGGTCATAGAATTTAAAGCAGGGAGGGACCTAGTCCAAACTTCTCATTTTACAGGTGACTTTACAAAGACTCTGAGAGGCTGTGACTTGTCCAGGGTCATATCAAACCCAAGTCTTTGGAATCTAGGGTTCACTCCCCAGCATCTTGCTGCTCAGGATTTGAATTTGTGTCTTCTTACTGATAGAGAATCTGCTGCCCAGAGAAGGAACATGACTTGCCCAGATATTTTACAGTCAGTCAAGAAGCATTTGTTAAACATTTGCAGTGTGTCAGTCACTGTCCTAATGTAGAGGATGCAACCAAAAACAAAACAAAACAAAATAAAAACAAAACAAAACAGCTGATGCCCTTGAGGTCAGAGGCAAAACCAAAACCCAGGTCTGGTGATCTTTCTTGTTGCTGTCCTCCACCCTCCACCAACCTTGGGTGCCTTATTCACTGCCCCATCCTTATTTCATTGCTGCCACAATAGAAGGTGCCCAGGTGGCACTGGAGCTGCAGGAAAGGCACTGGTTCAGACAGGTTTATGAGTAGTGAGAGGGTTGGTGAACAGTCGCTGCTGTTTTATGGAATGACTCTAATGCCTTTAAAAGCCACTTATAGGACAATCGAAAAAGTAAACACATTCTTTTACCCCCTTTCCTCTCCATCCTTTTTCTATTTTTACATCAGGTATCTGGGCGCTAGCTTGGCTTCTCGCGCCATGGCTGGAGAGGGCTTAGTCTGAACAGAGTTCAGTAATCTTTAATTTGTTCCTTAGCTGAATAGCTGCTTCCGGCTTCCAAACAGTGGTTCCCTTCTCTCCATCTGTCAGCACAGCTCTCTTGCAGCCTTAACCTTACCAATGGCAAGGAATTCACTTAGGATCACAGAGTGTTAGAACACAACATCAGAGCTGGAGAGGACCATAAAACACGAAGCACTGAAATATTAGAACTGCACAGGGCCTTAGAGCATAGGATTTTGGAAGGAAGCCATTGCACATAAAATGTGTTTGATTCAGGGGCATGGGCGCTTTTCATCCAGGCAGATTGCAAACCTTCTGTGCTCTCAGGAATGGTTTTTTATGAGTCGCTATGACCAAAAATTTTCATCACCTGGTGTTGTACCTCCTTGCATTTAGCTAGACTAGTCCTCAGAAAAGAGACTCAGCCCATATTGAGGTCCATATTCAGTTGTTCTAACTTGACAAGATTATAAAAACTTGTGTTCCGCCGGCATAGCCTTTGAAAACCCGGAGTCACATCCATGCCATCATATGATACTGTAGGAATTCTTGTGTGCATAT
>NW_020948266.1:0-36670 GCF_900497805.2 Vombatus ursinus | reverse complement strand
CACACACACACACACACACACACACACACACACACACACACACACACTATACATTTATATATGCTCCATTAAAAACTTGCACCCGAACACACAAATAGAGATATAACACCCCTAGGCTTACACACTGTCAGGTACGCTCACATTTATATATACAGAGGTTAGGTTTTCTCCTTCTACTCTCAACCTGTCCTCTCCCCCATCAAGCTTAGGCCATCTTCTCTCAGGAGCTGTGTATTCATTTGCCCAAGCTTTTTACAAAGAAAGGGATCATGGGGCAGTGGCTAGAGGAGGTCATGCTTCTCCATAAGGCCTATAGAGTCACAATGGGCCACTTGCACCTCTGCTGTTCCAGCTCCAACATTCTATGTCCTATGTTTTTCAGACCTTTCTAGGTCTGAACTTTCATGTTCTTTATTCCAAAGTCCCTTCTAGCTCTACTGTTCTGGGTTTTGGGTTCCAACAGAGTTTTTCCCTTACTCTTTTCTCTATCACAGCCCTTTGCAACTGGAAAAATAACATGGCTCACCAACAGGGAAACATAGCAGCAGCATCCTCTGATTCTGTCTTCCCCAGATAGACCATCTACCATAGTCCCTGGGGAAAATACCGGTACAATCACTTGGCTTCTTGGCTGTTGTGTGTATTAGATTTTTCTTGGTGGGGACCCTTCCAGATAGACTCCTGTGCCCCACTGTGCTCATTCTCATTTCTTTTCCACAGTCCCAGCTTTGGGGAAACATCGCAAGAGTGCTCAGGTGATCCGATATTCTATTTGGTTTCAACACTTCATTGTGTTACTTCCTTCCCTCTCCTCCACTCTCCCCACCTCCAATCTCACACTGCTTTACTGACAAAAATAACATGAAAAAAATGATATAACACTAATTATACAGTATTGGAGACAATATGTTCCTGTAATCATTTAAAACTGTTTTACATATATCTTATGACAACTTTGTATCCTATTCAGAAAATTTTCTTGTCAAGGCTGGTAACAGGGTCATACCTTCTCTTTCTGATGGCATTAGAACCCAGAATCCATTTTTTCATCCGAACCACTGTGGTAAAAATCATAGGCTCATAGATTAAGGACTGGAAAGGCCATATATCACCCCACTCCACATTATTTTATGTACAACAGAAGCCCAAGGAGGTCAAATGATCTCTTCCATGGTTTTTTTTTTAAACTTCACTCGATCCTACCTTACCTGCTAGCTACTATCTTGTACCTTTTCTCCCCTTTTCATCATGTCTTTCCTGGATTGTTTTAATAGCCTTTTAATTGGACTTCCTGCCTCAAGTGTCTTCCCACTCCAATCATTCTCCACACAGCTGCCAAAGGGATCTCCCTAAAGCGTAGGTCCGATCATGTCAACTTCCCTACCCCAACCCTTCCCCTACGCAATAAACTCTACTGACTTCTTACTACCTCCGGGAACAAATAGAAAGTCTTTCAGTATCTCAGGTTCTTCACATTTCCAATCTTCTTCAACCTCGCCACCTTCAATGTGATCTACAGCAGCTATAGTGGCCTACTCGCTGTTCCTCATGTATGACTCTCCATCCCCATCTTCTTTTGCACATGCCCAAAATGCTCTCTCTCCTTGCCTCCAACTTGTAGAATCCCTGGCTTCCTTTAATATTCAGCTCAAACATGACCAGAATGTAGCCTTTTCTGTACCTCTCCCAATTGCTAGCGCCTTCCTCTCTAAGGTTACCCTCCAATAATTCTCTATGTATTTTGAACATGCCTAATTATTTATATGTTACTTCTCCCATTTGAATGTGAACTCCTTGTAGTCAGGGACTATTTTTTCCTTTCTTTTTTTCTCTAGCAATTAGCACAGTGTCTAGTACATAGAAAGCACTTTAAAATGCTTGTTGATTGATTAATAGATGGTGTCAATAGATGACAGTTGAACCTAGGTTCTCAAATTCAATTATCCAGGCACTTGCTAGAAATAACAATGTCTATCTCTATCTCAAACCCTGTCTCTTTGTGTGTATGTGTGTGTGTGTGTGTGTGTCTGTCTGTCTGTCTCTCTCTGCCAAAATCAGATTAGCTAATAGTGTTCTGACTTGCTCCTATGATAATTTATCCTTCAAGAGATAGAGGAAGAAATAAGAGGAAATTCTCTTCTGGACCTTATTTTCCTCAAGAGGGAGAAATTGGTTCCTGGAGTAGAATTGATAGGAACCTTGGTGAGGAACTGAGCATTTTCATCTAGAATTTGTGATTAAGGAGAGGAAATACAGGTATAAATTGACATGTATTCTAGATTTGGGGAAAGCAGATTTCAGAGAGATCAGAGGAAAGATATATTGGATTCCATGGAATCCAATAAAATACTACAAAGGTAGTCAGTCCAGAAGGTATGAGAGATGCTCAAGAATAAAATTCTGAAGATGCAAAGGAAAATAATTCCAAAAGGAAGGGAAAAAATGGGATTTCTCTGAAGAGATTGATATGGACATATGGGGAGCTCAGCAACCAACTTAGAATTTAAAAAGAAATGGACAGAAGATGGAAGCAAGACCAGGGAACAGAGGAGGAATATAAGAACATGGCATGGGCCTATAAGTGTAATAATGTCAGGAGAGCTGAAGCTCCAGATGAACTGAGGCTGGAAAAAGAAGTTAAGGATGACAACAGCAACAATAAAATTAGCCACGTTGGAAAAAAAACAGTATTAAATAAAAAAGAAGCACCTTTGCCTGCAGCGAATGGGACAATAACTGACACTGGAGGGAATGAAAAGTTGGTTGGGTCCTTTTGGTTTGTTTGTTTTCTCTGCCAAGGAGAATGACCTTTCGTTAGAAATCACAGAGCAAAAATGGTTAGGAGGGAGATTATACCCAAGATGTAATGACAAAGAGAGTAGAAAAGCTCCAGGGTGACTCTAGATTAATTAAAGTTACCTGTCCCTAGTGAACTATGTCCTTTGGTTCCAAAAGAACTGGCAGATGTGATTGTGAGCTTAGATTCTTAAAATCTAGCCACTGCTAGATTCTTAGAATCTAGCCAATAGCTTACTAATATTTTGACTCCTTAAGAGTCTGCCCAACATGACTGATATTCCAATAAATCATGTCTTTGGCTGAAAAAAAAAGATTGTGGAAGATTAGAGATGTGCTACAAGTTTGCAAAAGGACAAATGTTATCTCAATTTTTTTTTAATAAAAAGGGGAAGAGAAGAGAATCTTCAAACTAGAGGTCAAAGGTCTTAACCTTGATCCTTAGAAAAATCTAGAATGGATCATTAAAGAAATGATTGGAGAATATCTAGAAAGGGAAGTGATGATTACAGAGAGCCAGCCTGACTTTACCAAGAACAGGTCATGCCAAACTAATCTCATGTCCTCTTTGCACAGGATTACTAAATTAGAAGATAAGGGTATACAATTTATTTAGATTTCAGCAAAGCTATGGATAAAACATCTCATCTCTTTTTTATGGACAATATAGAGAGATGTGGAGTAGATGATAATAAAAGGAGATGGATGTAGAATTGCTTGGATAGCCAGACTCAAGGAACTTAATGACTCAATGTCCAGAGAGCTGTGCTTAACCTGGTGCTGTTTAACATTTTTATTATTGACTTGAATGAAGACAGATACGGCATACACCTTAGACTTTTGGATGGCACAAAGCTGGGAGGGATAGCTAACACATTAAATGATAGAGTCCAGATCCAAAAGGAGCTTGACAGACTTGAGTCCTGGCTGAATCTAATAAGATGAAATTCAGTAGGTATAAATGTGAAGTCTTATACTTGGCTTTGTTGTTCTTGTGGCTCAGTTGTTTCAGTCCTGTCTGGCTCTTTGTGACCCCATTTGGGGTTTTCTTGACAAAGATACTAGAGTGGTTTGCCATTTCCTTCTCCAGATCATTGGACAGATGAGGAACTGAGGCTGACAGGGTGAAGTGACTTGCACAGGGTCATACAACTAATAAGTGAGACCAGATTTGAACTCAGGAAAAGGAGTCTTCCTGACTCCAGACCATGCTCTCTAACCACTGTTCCACCTAGCTGCCCATACTTATACTTGAGTACAAGGAATCAATTTCACAAGTACAAAATGGGGGCGGCATGGTTAGAAAATAGTTGTCTGAAAGACCTTAGTGGGTCACAAGCTCAATTTGTGTCAGTGGTGTGATGGGACTGCTAAGTGAGCAGGTGCTCTTTTGTGCTGAATTATCAAAGTATAGCTTCCAGGAGAAAAGAGGTAACAGTCCCATTGCACTCTGCCCTCATCAGACCTTACCTGGATTATTGGATTCATTCTGAGAATCACAATTTAAAAAGGACATTGATGTGCTAGGGAGTGCTCAGTGTAGAGCAAACAGGGTGATGAAAGGCCTAGAGTCCATGGCATATGAGGATAATTTGAAGAAACTGGGCATGCTTAGCCAGAGAAGAGAAGAATTAGGGAGAAGTTGATGGCTGTCTTTGAGTGTTTGAAGGACTGTCATGGGAAGAAGAGATTAGACTTGTTCTATTTAATCTCAGAGGATAGAACCAGGAGCAATGGATGCAAGTTGCAAAGGGTCCATTTTAGGATGGATGTCAGGGAAAACAATCCTAATAATTAGAACTGTCTGAAAATGGAATATGTTAAATTGTTTCTACGTACAATTGGAGAAAAAAAATTTAATATATTAAAAAGTAAAAAACAAAACAAAACAATGAAATGTGTTGCTTTGAGAGATGATAGTGTCCCCATCCCATCCTTGGAGGTCTTCAAGTAGGTGATGGAGAACCATCCACTTTTTTTTTATTGGGGATTCCTTTCATGTTAGTATTGGACTAGATTGCTGCTGAGATCCTTTCAAATTCAAATTCTGTGATCCTGTAATTCCAAAGCTGAGGTGCTTTTCATAGTGCTGTGCTGTCTCCTAGCAGTATCCTAAAGAGAATTATCGGACCAATGAGTTGGAAAAGAAGTCATCTAATGCAGCTTCCTGCCTGATACAAAAATCCCTTCTATAGCAGACCCTACAATAAAGACCTTCAATAAAGACTTCCTGAAGCAATTTATTCCATTGTTGGACAGCTCTGATTATACATTCTTCCTTACATTAAGGAAAAGTGCCTTCTTGAAATCCAGACCCACTTGGCCCTAGTTCTGTCTAATTCTCTTTCCCCGAACAACCCACAAGAATTTGAAGGTAGTGAATGACTGCAAATCTCCCTTGAATCTGTTTTTCTCCAGGCTAAACATCACCAGCTGGGTCAACTAATTGTCATATGGAAATACTTCCAAACCTCTCCACATCCTGGTTACTCTCTTTTAGATAAGACTGTCTCCCCTAAAATGCCAGAATTGAATGCAATATTCTCCATTGTGGTCTAATCAAGCCAGAAGACGCTGGGATCATAATTTTTTTTTCTTCCAGGCATCTTGCTTCTATTAATGCAGCCTATGATTGCCTTGGTTTTTATTTTGCTTTAACTGCCACATCTCATTGCTAGTTTATATTGTGCTTGGTGTCCACTATGACCTCCAGATCTTACGAGCACAAACTGTTATTTTTGCCTTGTTGATTCTGTATGTTTGAAACTGATTTTATTTTTGAAACTGCATGTAGGATGTCACATAAAGTCTTTAAAATTTCATCCTACTATATTTGTCCTACTGTTCTAACCTGTCAAGGTACTTTCAGATCCCAAGTCTGTTATTCAATACGTCAGCTACTCTTCCTAGCTTTGTTTCACTTGAAAATATGACAAGGATGCCATCTATGCCTTCCTATCCTAATTACAGACAAAATGTGAAATAGAATACTAGCTTAGAAAAGTTTCTCTTTGACCAATTCTGTTACCTCTTTCCAAGTAATCAGTAATATGGCTGGCCCTTCAGACTGTGCCTGAGACCTCTCTTTTCTTAGAAAAAGGTCAGGATGCAGGGGGACAGATTACCAAGTTACCTGTAGTTGAAAACGTATCTGAGGGACTGAGTCCTAGGTCTGTGTAATCTTGGGCAAGTCACTTTATTTTCAGAGACTCAATTTTTCCATCTTGAAAATCAAAGCTTTTGATTAGCTTTTTTTCCCCCTAATGTTCTTTTCAATATATAATTCTATGTTCTAAGGTCCCTTCCAATTCTGACATCCCATATTTTGTGTCCTTAGAAAGAATGCTAGATTTACAATCAAAGAGCTGAGGTTTTTAATTCTGGTTTTGGCATTAATTACTTGTGTGGCCTTGGATAGGTCCTTTAACAATTTAGCTCCTCTTTTACCTCAGTTACAAAATGAAACAGTTGTGCTAGATGCCTTCTGTCACTCCCAGGTCTGTATCTATGGTACTTATGATCCTACAATCTTATGCTTCTAAATCTTTTGAATTTTCTGTTTGGTTTTTATTGAACTTTTTTTTTTGGTGAGGCAATTGGGGCTAAATGACTTGCCCAGAGTCACACAGCCAGTGGGTGTTATGTGTCTGAGGTCGGATTTGAACTCAGGTCCTCCTGACTCCAGGACCGGTGCTCTATCCACTGCACCACCTACCTGCCCCTGAACTTTTTTTTCTTAAGAGAGGCAACGTGGTTTAGTGGATAAGATGCTGGAACCTGGGCAAGTCACTTAATTTCTCCAATCTCCAGTTTTTTCATCTTAAAAAAGGAGATAATTATAGTACCTACCTCACAGGGTTGTTGTGAAGATTAAATGATATAATATAGCTAAAGTGCCTTGTGAAGCTTAAAGTATTATATAATTATTAGCTATTATTATTATTAATTTCTGTGTATATGCATATATATTCTGTATATGTATATAATTATTAATTTGGCATAAAAGGTTCTTTTTTCTCAAGTAGAAGGCAGACTTTAATTTTGCACTCCTGTTATTTTGGATTCTCTCAAAGCATGTTGACACAGATGATGATCTGGTTATTAGATTGTAGGGCTGTGGTTGGAAAGACCTGTATTTCTAAAAATACCTAATAGAGTGATCAGCTATTACAGCTATGCCAAGAGTGTGAGAGCTGTAGAAGCTGGCCTATTTGTTGCATGCAGTGTCCTAATCAGGAACTACTTTTGTGGTTGTTGTTGTTGTTGAGTCTTGTTGTTTTTCAGTCATGTCTGACTTTCTGTGACCCCACTTAGGGTTTTCTTGGCAAAGATGCTGGAGTGGTCTGCCACTTCCTTCTCCAGCTCATTTTACAGATGAGGAAACTGAGGCAAACAGGGTTAGGTAAATTGCCTAGGGTCACACAGCTAGTAAGTGTCTGAGGTGGGATTTGAACTCAGGAAGATGATTTTTCCTAACGCCAAGCAAGTTCTCTATCCATTGTGCCATCAATCAGTCCACCACTTTTAAACTTCAGTAAAATTTAATGATCACAACATTCTGTTAACCAGAATACCCTTATTCTATATTTCCTGCCAGGCTATCCTAAGATGAGGATGAATTGAGATGGTGAGATTTTTTAAAAATTTGGACCAGTGACCTGGTGGCAGGAGACCAGTGATTAAATAGGTTGATGGTAGTCAGAACCATATTGTCAGTGATTGGCCAGCCTAGTGTGGTCTGTGGTCTGTGATTAGTTATTCTACTCTGTTCCTTAATCTATGATTGACTAATTCAGTCTGCTCTTCAGTCCTTCCCTCTCAGCAATCTGTGATTGATCAGATCAACCCACTTAGCAGTTTATGATCAGTTAACTCTGTAGAATTCTCTATAATTATGCCTGTACATCACTGGTTAAAGGCAGGGATGTGCGGGGGGCCAGCTCGAATTAGCTTATGAGAGATGAGTGTTAAATGTTTAGCATAAGCATCTCTACCTGGGGGGATGGCTACAAACCAGGGCTTGATTTATCTTTTTATTGTTTGTATAGATAGAAAAGTGATGGAGAAAATTTTGATAGTGCTGATTAAACTGAAAAGTGTTTCCTACCTACATTCCCCCCCCCCCACCTTCTGGAGAGCTGGCATATTGCTTGATAAAGACCAAATATTTGTTGGAAAGGAGTAGGAGACCAAGTCAGTTATATTTGGTCTCTTCCATAACTCTAGCCATATCTCACCATCCTGAGAAAGCATGCCTTATCCCTGATCACCAACATTACCACTTTTAGTGTGTATTATGTATGTAGCACCTGTGCTCAGCTCTAACATTATAAAGATAAGATAGAGGGTATTAGCCCTAAAGGGATTCCCAAACTCATTAGAAAAATGAAACGGTTTTATCCAATGGTGTTGTGGCACTAGTGGAATTGGGTTTGAGTTAAGCCCCATACTCTCTCACCACCAAACAGGGCTGTTGTTGTGAGTCAAAATGCTGTGAAGCAGACCTGGAAATATTTGAGTTAACTTTTCCCCCGGGATGGATTGATCTGTAATCCAGTTATGGGCCCTTTGAACAATGTAAAACTCAGCAAGAGCTTCTGAGAGCCCTAGAAACTTCATTTCAGAATATTTTTATCTCCTTGTTGACAACTTTTGCTGCCTTGTAGAATGGTTTTACTTGAGGGTTATTGAATATGTTTCTATTAAAGAAATTGGAGCTCATAACCCTCAGGCTTGGAGTGGTACATGATGCCAGATATAGAACAATGACTGTGACAAGTTATGAGCAGTAGTTCAAGGCGGTTTGGGCTAAGTTGTCCTAGACAGTTATGTTCAATGGATCATAAAGGAGCAGGAGATGGAGGGAGGAAAGTCAGAAGAATATGGTGGATAAGCACAAGCAACCCATTCTCAGAAGTAGAAACATTTCTCATCCCATGGAATGGGTGCACTATGTGATCTACTGGCTCATAGTAGGGGAGACAGATTCACCAAGAAGAAAGCTGGAAAGGACCATTGTCCTCCATCTGGCTTCCCTGTTTTGGGCATGGCACTAAAGCTAACCCTGTCTTCCATGTTCAAAACATTGAGGTCATCTTGGACTCTTCTTTCTCCTTCACCTCCCATATACAACTGTTTATCAAGTCATGTCAATTCTCCCTCTTCAACATCTCTTGAGTTTTGTCCCCTCTTCTCTATCCCCATGTCAGTACCATTATTTTCCTTCATTTGCTAGTCCTACTGGACTATTACTATTACATCTCCATTTACCATCCTAGTAGACTAAATACATTAGCTTTCTAGAAGATCTCAGTTCCACTCTTTTTACACTCCAAACTACCCTTGATGTGCTGTCAAACTTAAATTTCCTATGCATAAATCTGGTCATAAAATTAGCTTCTCAAACGTCCTCAGAGGAGCCAAAAATAATGCCTGATTAAGAATCCCTGCTACAAAAAGTGGCTATCCAGACTTTGCCGGAAGCCATTGAAGGAGAGAAGCCCACTGCTTTTTCTACTTGCTAGGATGTTTTCTGCATTATGTTGAGCCTAAATTTGTTTCTTTCTAACTTCCACTTCTTGCCTGATATCTGCCCTCTGAAGCACAGCCTAATCACTCTCCCATGCAGCAACCCTTCAAAAACTTGAAAAAAAAAGTTATTAAATCTTCCTGAACATCTTCTCCAGGTCAAACATCTACATTTCTTTCACCTGCTAATTCTCGTCTGGCATTCTCTCAAGCTCTGCCTCCATCCTTCTCTAGAAGTTCATCGGCATATCAATGGTCTTCCTAAAAGGCAGCTCCTAAAATTAAATGCAGATCTTCAGATGTGGTCTAACCAGGACAGAGGACAGCAAGACTGTCACCTCTCTAGTGCTAGATGCCATTCTCTTTTTTGTTGTTAGTTTAGGAAGTTTATTTTTTGTGCAGTCTGTGTATTTTGAGTGTAGAGTTTTATTTGTGTATTTGAGATTGTTGAGTTTGAACTGGAATGAAAGAAATAGCTTTTGTTTATACAGAGCATCCTTATTACTTATTTTGTTGTTTATACCAATCTTTTTTTTTGCATTTTTAAAAATAAGTCTTTGTTTTTTATTCATTTTGAATTTAAATACTTAAAGACAAAAAAAGAACATTTCCATGTACACAGTACAATATAAAAAGAGGATTCACTGTAAAACCATGAATTTACATTTCACAGTTTACTTTTTTGAAAAACTATATAATAAGTACTACATGTCATTTTCTTTTCTTTTAATTATTTATTTTCACATTATTTTCCAAGCTACTCTGCTTTCTATGCTTCCTTCTAAATTTTAGTTTATTCTCTGCTGAGCACTTTTTATATCCCCCCATACTTCTCTTAATTCACCTTGAGATTTAATTTGCTTTTTTTCAGCTGCCGTATCACAAATAATGGCTCATTTCTAGTTATCTTCTGCAGTCTCACGTTATTCAGAGCTTGAATTCTCTTTATGCTATTCTTGCCAGAGATTGCCATGACTTTGTGTTTGCTTTCCATACCTGTCCTTGCTTTCATCTTCTGTAGGTGTTTTAAAAAAATCTAAGTTGATCAGTCAACAAATAGCATTTATTAAGTGCTTACTATGTGTCACATATTGTGCTAAGCGCCAGGATACCAAAAGGAACAAAAGCAGTTCCTGCCCTCAAGAAGTGTACTTCTAATGGGAGAGAAAATGTGTAAATAATTAGGTAATTACAAGACAAATACAGAGTAGATGGAAGGTCAACTGAAAGAGGAAGACACTAGCAGCTGGAAGGACTGAGAAAGTCTTCTTATAGAAGGTGAAACATGACTTGAGTCTTCAAGGAAGCCAGGGAAGCCAGGAGGTAGAGGTAAGGGGCCAGAATATTCCCAGTATAGAAGCCAGCAAGTGCAAAAGTGTGGAACTGGGTGATGGATTATCATATTCGAGGAATTTTAAGTAGGCTAGTGTGACTGGAATTGAAGAGAATGTAGAGGGAGCTAGGTTATGAAGAGCTTTACTTGCCTAACAGATGAGTTTATATTTGATCCCAGAGGTCATAAGGAACTACAGGAGTTCAGTGACCAGGAGGTTGACATGGCACAACCCATACTTTAAAAAAAAAAGTTTTTACAAAAGGATATTTACTTCAAAGATATGACAAAGTCAGAGGTGTGTTTATTTCCGCCCCTCCCCACCCCCCCAAAAGCTGGAAACGCACTCTCATTTTTACTGGTTTAGTCTTTGGGGAAAGTGGACTCAAAGTTCTTTGTACTTAGCATTTGTCCTCACTGAATTCAATTCCAAATGTGGCAGGTGCTACTGGTGGACTAGGCCAGGTTGCTTGGGACTCCTCATTGTCTTGCTTCCAGCAAATCTCAGAATGAGCTTTGTTTCCAGAGTGAATCATTCTCTTTACCTTTCAAAACTCATGAAGTCATAACTATCTACAATTTCCTTTACTTGAAAGCAGGACAGAAGAAATGCAAAGAGTCAAAAGATGGGGGTGGGGGGTACTGTATTGACCTCAGATGGGGAGGGCCAAAGACATCTCTCCTTATGGCATTGTCTTTCTCACAGGAGCACATCCAGGCAGAAAAGAGCCGGGTCCAACATACATAGGCTTTATTTTTAAATATTTTTTCCAATAACATGTCAGAATTTTTAATGTATTTTTTAAATTTTGATTTCCAAATTTTATCCTTCTGTTCCTTCTCTTCTTCCTCATTGAGAAGGTAAGCAATTTGATATGGGTTATACATGTACAGTCAATCAAAACTTATTTCCACATTAGTTATGTTATGAAAGAAAACACAGAACAAAAAAATCACAAAAAAATAAAGAAAATTTTTAAAAAGTATGCTTTGATCTGCACTCAGACTCCATCAGCTCGTTCTCTGGAGGTGGATAGCATTTTTTTTTTTATCATAAGTCCTTTGGAATTGTCTTAGATCATTATACTGCTGATTAGCTGTCACTCACAGTTGATCATCATACAATATTGCTGTTACTGTGTACAATGCTCTCCTAGTTCTACTCACTTCACTGTGTATCAGTTCATATAAGTCTTCCCATGTTCTTCTGAGAGCATCTTGCTTGTCATTTCTTATAGCACAATAGTATTTCATCACAAAAATATGCTACAACTTATTCAGCCATTCCCCAATTGATGGGCAGCTCTTCAATGTTCAATTCTTTGCCACCACAAAAAGAGCTGTTATAAATATTTTTGTACATATAGGTCCATTTCCTTTTTAAAAAATCTCTTTGGGAAGTAGACCTAGTAGTGATATTGCTGGTCAAGGGATATGCAAAATTTTATAGCCTTTTGGATGTAATTCCAAATTGCTATCCAGAATGTTTGAATAAATTCCCAACTCCATCAACAATGTATTAGTGTCCCAATTTTCTCCCCTTCCCTCCAACATTTATCATTTTCCTTTTCTGTCATATTAACCAATATGATAGGTGTAAAGTAGTACCTCAGTTGTTTTAATTTGCATTTCTCTAATCAATGGTGATTTCAAGCATTTTTTTTCACTATATGACTGTAGATAGTTTTGATTTCTTCATTTGAAAACTGCCTGTTCATATCTTTTGACCATTTATCAGTTGGGGAATGACTTACATTTTTGCAAATTTGGCTAAGTTCTCTATACATTTGAAAAATGAAGCCTCTATCAGAGAAACTTGTAAAAAATTTCCCCTAGTTTTCTACTTTCTAATCTTGGCTATGTTGGTTTTGTTTGTGCAAAACCTTTTAATTTAATGTAATCAAAATTATCCATTTTAGGTCCCATAATGTTCTCTTTCTCTTGTTTGGTCTTACATTCTTTCCTTATCCATAGATCTGACAGGTAAACTATTCCATGCTTTCCTAATTTACTTATGGTATCACCCTTTATATCCAAATCATATATCCATTTAGACCAGGGGTAGGGAACCTGTGGCCTTCTAGGTCCTTGGGTGTGGCCTTTTGACTGAGTCCAAGTTTTACAGAACAAATCCTTTTATTAAGGAGATGTGTTCTGTGAAGTTTGGACTCACTCAAAGGGCTGCACTTGAGGACCTAGAGGGCCACATGTGGCTTCGAGGCAAGTTCCCTACCCTTGATTTTGACTGTATCTTGGTATATGGTATGAGATGTTGGTCTATACCTAGTTTCTGCCAAACCACTTTCTAGTTTTCTCAGCAGTTTTTGTCAAATAGTGAGTTCTTGTCCCCCAAAGCTGGTATTGTCACATTTGTCAAACACTAGATTGCTGTTGTCATTTACTACTGTGTATTGTTTGCCTGGGGAAGATGGGTGGCTCATTGGAGAATGTCCTGGCCCTGAAATTAAGAAGACCTGAGTTCCAATCTGGCCTCAGACACTTATCTGTGTGACCCTGGGCAAGTCCCTTAACCCTATTTGCCTAAGTTTCCACATGGGTAAAATAAGCTGGAGAAGGAAATGGCGAACCACTTCATTGCAAGAAAACCCCAAATGTGGTCACAAAGAGTCAGACATGACTAATTGACTAAAGAACAACATTATATACCTAATCTCTTCTACTGATCCACCACTCTTTCTTAGCCAGTAACAGATTGTTTTGATGATTTCACTTTGTCATACAGTTTCCTGATATGGCTAAGTGACCTTCCTTCACATTTTTTTTCTTTGATTCCCTTGATATTCTTGACTGTTTTTTCTTCCAGATGAATTTTTAAAAATCATTTTTCCTAAAATTATTTTCTTATAAAATAAATTTTTGGTAGTTTGATTGGTATGCCACTGAATAAGTAAATTAATTTAGGTAGAATTATCACTTTTAATATGTTAGGTCAGCCTATCCATGAACAATTAATATTTTTCCAGTTACTCAGCTCTGATTTTATTAATGTGAAAAGTATTTTGTAATTGTGTTCATATAGTTCCTGGGTTTGTCTCGGCAGAATAATACTAATAGTACTCCAAATAATAATAATAAAAAGAATACTCCAAAGTATTTTATATTACCTACAGTTATTTTAAATGAAATTTCTCTTTCTCTCTCTTGTGCTAGACTTTGTTGGTAATACATAGAAATGCTGATGATTTATGTGGGTTTATTTTGTATCTTGCAACTTTGCTAAAGTTATTATTTCAACTAGTTTTTTAGTTGATCCTTTAGGATTTTCCAAATATGCTTTCATATCATCTGCAAAGAGTGATAGTTTTCTTTCCTCATTGCCTATTCTAATTCCTTCAATTTCTTTTTCTTTTCTTAATGTTATGGCTAGAATTTCTAGTACAATATTGAATAATAATGGTGATAAGGGACATCTTTGTTTCACCTTGATCTTATTGAGAAAGCTTCTATCTTATCTCCATTACATATAATGCTTACTGATGGTTTTAGATATTTACTATCTATAATTTTAAGGAAAACTCCTTTCTTTGTTTATTCTTATGCTTTCTAATGTTTTTAATAAGAATGAGTGTTGTATTTTGTCAAAAGGTGTTTTTTTTGGTATCTATTGAGCTAATCATATATTTTGCATTGTTTTTGTTAGTGATATGGTCAATTATGCTGATAATCTTCCTAATATTGAAGCAGCCCTACATTCCTGGTATAAATCCCACTTGGTCATAAGGTATGATCCTTGTGATATATTACTATAATCTCCTTGCTAGTATTTCATTTACATTTTTTGCATTGATATTCATTAGGGAAATTGGTCTATACTTTTCTTTCTCTTTTTTTTTTCTCTTTCTGGTTCAGGTATCGACACCATATTTGTGTCATAAAAGAAATTTTGTAGGACCTCTTCTTTGCCTATTTTTTCCAAATAGTATGCATATAGTATTGCAGTTAATTGTTCTTTAAATGTTTGGTAGGATTCACTTTTGAATACATCTGGTCCTGGAGATTTTTTCTTGGGGAACTCACTGATGAAGTTGGTCAGTTTCTTTTTCTAAGATAAGGTTATTTAAGTATTCTATTTCCTCTTTTGTTAATCTGGGCAATTTATAGTTTTATAAATATTCATCCATTTCACTTAGATTATTAGATTTATTGGCATGTAATTGGGCAAAATAACTTTTAATAATTACTTTAATTTCACCTTCATTGGTGGTGAACTCATCTTTTCCATTTTTGATGCTAGTAATTTGTCATTCTTTCTTTTTTAAATCAAATTAACCAATATTTTATTTTTTTTCATAAAACCAGCTCCTAGTTTTATTTGTTAGTTCAATGGTTTTCTTACTTTCAATTTTATTAATCTCTCTTTTAATTTTTAGGATTTCAAATTTGGTGATTAATTGGGGATTTTTAATTTTTTCTTTTTCTAGTGGTTTTTTTTTGTTTGTTTTTTGTAGGTGCATGCAGAATTCATTGATCTGCCCTTTTTCTATTTTATTGATGTAAGTGTTTGGAGATAGAAATTTTCCCTTAAGTACTGGTATGTTGCCTCATTGTTGTCATTCTCTTTAATTAAATTATTGATTATTTCTATGATTTGTTCTTTGACCCACTTATTCTTTAGGATTAGATTATTTTGTTTCCAATTTATTTTTAATTTTCATTGCTCATTATTGAATGTAATTTTATTGCATTATATTCTGAAAAACAATGCATATGATATTTCAACTTTTCTGAATTTGGTTGTGATATTTTTATGCCCTAATACACATTCAATTTTTATAGAGGTGCCATATACCACTGAGAAAAAGGTATATTCCTTTCTATTCCCATTCAATTTTTTCCAGAGGTCTATCATATAGACCTTTTCTAAAATTCTACTCATCTCCTTAACTTCTTTCTTACTTATTTTTTGGTTAGATGTATTTAGTTCTGAAAGGGGAAAGTTGAGGTCCTCCACTAGTATAGTTTTACTCCCATTTTATGGGTGAGTTTATCCCATTCACGTTCACAGTTATTATCACTATGTATTTCCCTCTATCCTGTTTCCCCTCCACATTTATTCTTCTCTTTCTCTCCTTTCACCCTGTCCCTCCTCAAAAGTGTTTTGCTTTTGACTACCCCCCCAATCTGTCCTCCCTTCTATCATTCCCCTCCTCCCTTATGCCCTTCCCCTCCTACTTCCATATAGGGTAAAATAGATTTCTATACCCAGCTGAATGTGCATGTTATTCCCTCTTTGAGCCAATTCTGTTGAGAGTAAGGTTCAAGTGTTGCCCTCCACCTCATATCCATTTCCCTTTCTATTGCAAAAGCTCTTTCATGGCTCTTTTATGTGAGATAATTTACCCCATTCTACTTCTCTCTTCCCCCTTCTCCCAGTGTATCCATTTTCTCACCTCTTAATTTTATTTTTTGAGCTATTATCCCGTTATAGTCAATTCACACCTGTGCCCTCTGTCTATGTATACTCCTTCTAACTGCCCTAATAATAATAACATTCTTAGGAGTTACAGATATCATCTTCCCATGTAGGAATGTAAACAGTTTAATCTTATTGAATCCCTTATGATTTCTCTTCCCTGTTTAGTTTTTTATGCTTCTCTTCAAACAAAGTTTCTATTTAGCTCTGGTCTTTTTATCAGGAATGCTTGAAAGTTCTCAGTGTTATTAAATGTCTATTTTTCTCCCTGAAGAATTATACTCATTTCTGTTGAGAGGTGATTCTTGGTTGTGATCCTAGCTTCTTTGTCCTCTGGAATATCATGTTCCAAGCCCTCTGATCCTTTAATGTAGAAGCTGCTAAATCCTGTGTAATCCTGACTGTGGCTCTACAATATTTGAATTGTTTCTTTCTGGCTGTTTGCAATGTTTTCTCTTTGCCCTAGGAGCTCTGGAATTTGGCTGTAATATTCCTAGGAGTTTTCATTTTGGAATCTCCTTCAGGAGGTGATTGGTGGATTCTTTCAATTTCTCTCTTATCCTTTGCTTCTAGGATATCAGGGCAGTTTTGCTTGATAATTTCTTGGACTATGATGTCTAGGCTCTTTTTTTAATCATGGTTTTCAGGTAGTCTAATAATTCTTAAATTATCTCTCCTGGATCTATTTTTCTAGGTCAGTTGTTTTTCCAATGAGATAGTTCACATTCCCCCTTCCTATTTTTTCATTCTTTTGATTTCATTTTCTTGGTTCTTGATGTTTCATAGAGTTGTTAGCTTCCACTTACTCATTCTAGTTTCTTCAGTCAGCTTCTGTGCCTCCTTTTCCCTCTGGCCAATTCAGTTTTTTTTTAACGAATTCTCCTCTTTAGAGAATTTTTGTACATGTTTTTCCACTTGACCAATTTTGTTTTAAGGAGTTCTCTTCAGTGGATTCATGTGTCTCTTTTCACTATTTGGCTCATTTTGTTTTTTAAGGTTATTTTCTTCAATATTATTTTTGTGCCTCTTTCACCAAGCTGTTGACTCTTTTTTCATGATTTTCTTGTATTACTCTTATCTCCCCCGCCCCAATTTTTCCTTTGCCTCTCTTATTTGATTTCTAAAATCCTTTTTGAGCTCTTCCAGAGTCTGAGGCCAATTCACATTTTTCTTTGAGGCTTTGTATGTAGCTACTTTAATTTCTTTTTTTTAAATTTCTGAGTTTATGTTTTGACCTTTCTTGTCACCATAGTAACTTTCTATGGTCAGGTTCTTTTTTATTGTTTATGCATTTTTCTAACCTATTTCTTGACTTTTAACCTTATGTTAAAGTTGGGTTCTAGTTATGAATAAAAACTGGCTCTATCTGATCAGCCCATCAACCCATTGCTATCTTCTTGTATTTTAATAAACTGTTTTTACTTCTTTGTCTTGAGCTTTGCCTCATGAATCAGGGCAAAAGCTTGAACAAAAAATTTCCTTTTAAAACTTAAAGTAAAAAAAAAAGTTGGGCTCTGCTCCTGGGGTGATGGGGATACTGTCATAAGCTTCAGGTTTTTTCGTGTTGTTTTCAGAGCTAGTTCTGGGGGTCTATAAGTTCTCATTTATTCAAAGGTCTAAGGAAAAGTGTAGTCACTGCTCGCCTAGCCTGTGTTTTGTGTGTCAGTGACCACAAGCCTTCTTTTCTACCCCGAAATTATGACCAGGGTCCCTACTCCTGCTAGTGCTCCTCCTCCTCCTGTGAGTGTGATCCAGAACTACATATGGACAATTGTTGAATTTTCTCAGTACCAGTACAGGGTCCTCTGTAATCTCCTTCTGACCAGTTGTCCTAGCCCTTTACTATCTATGGGTGACAGCTACAGAACCTGCTGCCACCAATTCAGTTTTCCTCCAAGGCCTGCTGCTGCCTTGCCAAGGCAGGGCCTTTGCTGGCTGGACTGTACACTACTCTTTCTTCAGAGAGATAGACCTTTCTTGTCAATCTTCTAAGTTGTCTTGGGCTAGAAAATTTTTCACCCCATATTTTTGTTGGTTCTGCTACTCCAGAATTTGTTTTAAGACATTCTTTTTAATGTTATTTGAAAAGGAATTTAGGAGAGATCAGGTGAGTCCTTGCCTTTATTCTGCCATCTTAGCTCTCAAACTTATGCTTTAGAAAAATCATTTTGGAATCTGAGGATGGTTTGCAGTGGAAAGAGGCTTGAGTCAGGGAGACCAGTAAGAAGGCAATATCGAAGGAGATGTAATAAGGGCCCAAAACATACAGCTAGGGTTGTGATTATGTAAATAGAGAGAGGGGAACACATAGGAAAGATGTTGTGAAAATAGAAATGACAAGATTTAGCTACAGATTCGATATAAGGTGAATAAGAGTGAGGAGCTGAGGAAGGAAGGAAATGAGCATTTATGTAGTGCCTGCTATGTGTTAGGCACAATGCTAAATGCTTTACAGATACCTCATTTAATCCTAACAACAACCCTGAAGAGTAAGTACTCTAGTTATCCCCATTTTACAGTTGAGGAAAATTGACCAGGGTCACACAGGTAGGAAGTGTTTGAGTTGGGATTTAAATTCAGGTCTTCCTGACTCCAGACCCAGTAATCTCTACATTGTGCTAACTAGATGCTCTTAGGACACTAAACTTGCAAACCTAGATGTCTGGGAAGATGGTGGTACCTACAACATATGAGAGAAGTTCAGAAGACAGAAGGGTATTGGGGGGAAAGAATAACAAGTTCTGTTTTGATCTGGTTGAGTTTGAGATGCCTGTAAGATATCCAGTTTGACATCTCCAAAAGGCAGTTGGTGATGCATGATGGTAGCTCACAAGAAAGACTGGGGCTGGATATGTAAATTTGAGAATCATCTGTATAGAGATGGTAATTGAACTCTTGGAAGTTGATGAGATCACCAAGCAAACTGTTATATAAGGATAATAGAAGAGGGCCTAATTCTTCATGAGTCCACATAAATATCTTTATACTGTTTCCCCTTTTTCTTTTTCTTATATTTGTTTCTCTTTGTGTCTTCAATTCCATTCTCCAGTTTCCTATATGTCTGGGACCAACTACCCCTATAGAACTCTTTACAATCTGCTGTTCCCAAATTGGGGGGTATCTGCCATACTCTTTTTTCCTCTCTGTCTGTTTGTCTGTCTATCTGTCTCTCTCTCTCACACACACACACACACACACACACACACACACACACACACACCATTTCCATCCTGGCAGCCAGTTCCTCCTTTTTCATCAGAATCAGATCTAGGCTAGAGAGAGGCTTCTCCTCACTGGTCCCTGCAGTTTTTGTAGGATAAAACTACCCTGAAGGCAGACCAAGATATTATCAGCTGCCCTGGTTTGGCCAGAGAACTCCAGCAGATACTCAAATAATTAACATCCCCATCACTATTTCAAGCATGCCTCTGTGCCGGGCTTGTGATTCATTTCCCAAACTCCTCATCTATTTCTTCTTTCTGTCCAAATGATCTGTAGTGTAACCTGATTAAAATATTTATTCTCTTTCTCCCTCTATTGATTCTCACTCAAGTGTTCTCCACCCTCCTCCCCTTTCCCCTGCGGGCTTCATATATTTTCAGTCTATATCTCCCTCTCTCACCCATGCTGGAATTACAGAAGTCACTCATGGGCCCGATCTTATCACTGATCGGCTTACAAGTTTTGATCTGCTCAGCCCACCCCTCCTTAAGGGAGCCTGGTGCCTCAGGGACCACTATATTTAACTCAGTGTGGGCATCTCATAGGCTTTAACCCTACTTCAGCCCAGAATTCCCAAGCTCAATGAATTCAGCAGCCTCAGCATCCCTAGTGGCAGTCTGCTGCTCCCTAGTAGCCCCACTATGGCATGTACCACTAGATCATCCCCTGCCTGGTGAATTTTTTATTCAAACTTTGAGGCCTAGAACATATACAATCTATTCCATGAAGCCTTCCTTAATTCCCCACCTTCACTCCTCACTTAAAAGATACTTCTTCCTTTGACCTCACAAAGTGCTTTGGCACATCTCTAATGCCCTTAGTATGCAATATTGTGTATTATAGTGATTTATATTTTAGTTTTATTCTCATACTATACTATGGTTTCTAAGGGTATGGCTTATCTATTGTTTAGTCTTCATATCCCAAACGCTCCTCTTCCCCTCCACCCCCTGCCAAGTCATATTATTCATTATAGGACCCTGTACCAAGTAAGTGATAAAAGGATTTTTGTTGAAATGGTAGCTGCTGAAAATGTATGGACCATCCTTGTTCCCTCCAGAGTACACCGTCAGTAAAGCTGTTTACAGCAATTGGTCAGGCACTGTCTTTCCCACTCTGCCTGAGGAAAAACATAGAGTGGCTGTGAGATACAATGTTCTTGTAAGTCAAATAAGCGAGACAGTTGCCATTGGCAACAGAGCACTGAACTGAAAAACTCAGTAATTCAAAATAGTTGGGGAGAAAACCTGCATGATGCTGGGAAGAGGGAAACTTTGGTTCTGGTTCATCTCTACTTCTAGCTAGCTGTGTAAGCTTAAGCAAAGCTTATTCCGTCAGCAGGACTCAGTTTCTTCTTCTGTAAAATGAGGGGGTTAGACTTCAAGGGCATCACAGTTTCAAAATGATATAACAGTAAAAATAAAACAAAACAAACCAAAAAAACTAAAATGCGGAATATTCTGAAGGAAAAGGAATTTTAGATACAAATAGATACCATAGCAAATATGGATAGCAACGTATTGCTCTAGAATGTTTACTTGGAGTGCTTGCTTTAACAAATGGGAAAATTTAATAAAATTTCAGAATGTTAGAATGTAAAATATTAAAATTAAACAAAACTTAGGAATTGGATGCAGGATGTTAAAGCTCAAAGGGTCGTTAAACCAATGGAATGTCATTGTTAGAAGTGACTTCAAAAAGTAGAATGTAGAATGTTTGCACTGGAAAGAGGATCTCATAATATTTCTACATTATGAATCTCAAAAGAACCTGATGATATAGAGTATATAATACTGGAAATGAAGCAGCCTTGAAACATAGGAGATCAGAGGGGAGGACATTGTCCTCAGCACTAAAAAGGGGTCCAACCCCTCATTTTACAGAGGATTAAGCCCTGGTTAGGATTAGGGAAGTAATTTGTCCAAAATTGAGTGTCGGATTAGTGGCCAAACTGACACTAGAATTAATGATCTTAACTCTTAGCAGGTCTACTACTAGATTATATAGGTTCACAGATTCAAAATTGTCATCCACTTTAAGGATCTAGTCCAATGTCCTCATTTCATAGATTTAAAAAGAAAAAACCCACCTGAGATTCAGAGAGGTTAAGTGATTTATCCAAGGTCACACAGGTAAATTGGTAGGAATATTTGGTAATTATAATATAAAATAATCATGAATCCTCATGAGGGTAGCCAAGAAGAATTTGAAACCTCCCCTGCCATCCAAATCTTAACTATTCATTTGCTTAGTAAATTCCTTCTTAGTAAATAGTGTGGTTGTGAATTGCAGCTCGACTTCTGTGTAAGCTTCCCAAATTCACAAACTTTGGGAAGCCTATGGATGAATTGTGTTTAGAACTTTAAAGGTTAGCCTTCTTTTGTTATTTTCATTAATTTTCTTTCCTCTTATCAGAGTTTTTCTCTCCTGCCCTCTCTTGTTCTTCCCTTTTGTGCTACTCTCTTACAGGAGAGATTTCACAGCATGTCAAAATGGAAGGGAACCACAGAATGTCACAACTAGAAGAAAGACTTTAAAACTTGTGACATAGAACGTCTCCCTCTACACTCTTTTGGTGACATCATCAGCTGCCAAGGGTTCAATTAGCATCTCTGGACAGGTACCTCCCAGATCTATATAGCCACCCTGGTCTCTCACTTAAGCTCTCGTGATGCATCATTGACTACCTGTTGGCCATCTCCAACTAGATATACCATAGTTGTCTCAAATTCAATATGTCAAAAAACAGGATTTCCCATTTAAGCCAAACTCTACTCCCAACTTCCCTATTTCTGTTGAGAGGACCACCATTAATCTAGTCACTCATATTGGCAACTTCTCCAACATTTTTTCAACATTTCATTCAACATTCAACATTCTTCACTCTTCCTTCTCCCTCATCTTGCCCCATATTCAATCAGTTACCAAGATTCATCCCTTTTGGCTCTAAAAGTCTGACATCCACCCTCTTCTCTCCACTCACGTGGTACAGACTGTTGCCTGGACTATTGTAACAATCTCCTAATTAGATTTCCAGCTCACAGTCTCTCTTCTCTCCAACTCATTGTCTACCCAGCTGCCAAAATAATCTCCCTAAAACATAAGTCTAGCCATGTCACTTCTCTGTTCAAGTTTACTTTTCAAGTTTACTGTACATTATTGCCCTAAGTGGAGATAAACTGACCTACTGGGATTCCCTGAACTCCATATTCCACTTCTGTGCCTGTAGCACTTGTCTAGAAGGCATTCTTTCCTCCCCTTCCATCCCCTCTTAGAACCTCTAGCTTCCTTCAAAGGCTTAGTCCGGTGCCATCTCCAAAGGGAAATCTTTCCTGATTTTCCGAGATGTGTTCCTCTTCTTTACATTATCCATATGTGCATGTAGATGTATGTGTAGTTTCCTCCCAGTAGAATGCAAACTCCTTGAGGGCAAGGACTAGTTTTCCTTTTGACTTTGGATTCCCATCATCGTACACAGTGCCTGGCACATATGGGACTGGATTGACTGGATTAGAAGAGATTTTAGGAACATAAACTTTCAGAGGTAGAAGGGACCTTAAAAGAGAGTATAGATTGTCAGATCCAGAAGGGAACTTAAAATTTATCTAAGCCAACACCCTCATTTTGCATTTGAGAAAACTGAGGTCAATAGAGAGGAAAAGCCTCCCTCAAGATCACACAGTGAGGTACTGGAAGGGATGTGTTTCAGGATAGAGCTCTTTCCATTACATATTGCCAAACATTGCTGCTTCCTTTGGATGCTGCTGGGTAGCAGCCAGTTCTGGGAGCAGGTTAGGGCTTTGTGCGTGTGTGCTGGAATGGGGACTGACAGGGGAGACGATTATAGTTACTAGCTGGGGCTAAGGAGGCCTGGCTTCCTAAACAGGAAAAAAAATACAAAGGAAATCAGGGTTAAAGACATCCTGAGACCCTGTCTCTGGCTTGTGGGAATGGGGCCAGAAAACAGCGGAGTGGCTAGAAGGGACAAGGAATGGGGTTTGCACATTTCTGGGGATAGAAACAGAAGAGAAAAATTAGGAGGAAAGGAGGCCACATGGTGGCTGAACACCTACCCTCTGTAGCCCAAGTATATAGGAAAACAAGGGACTGGGTGATGGAGGTGGGGGGGGCGGTGCGTGTTGCAGACGTCTGCTGGCTACAGTTAGTAACTCAATCCCTGCCCTGAAAATAAGCTGGGTTCTAAAATAGAGCATGAGGGTGGGGAGAAGGAGGGAGAGAGGAGATGGGGTGGATCAGAGTAAGGGTTTTCCCCAGCACACTGAGGAAAACTGAGCCAGAGGGGACTAAGGTACTTTCCTTCCAAGATTCAGCCTCCTCACAAATATTTCATTTGTCTAAACACTAATAAAGAACACAGCTGGAAACCGTGTGGTCTTGGGCAAATTTCTTTACCTCTATGATCTGCATATGTATATTTTAAAATCTCTTCCAGCTGTGACATTCGATTGTCTAAGTTCTAATTTTTTTTAGTATTAACATTCCGTGTTCCATCTTCTAAGCTTCTTTCCAGCTGGGAAATAACCTAAAATTCCTTCCAGGTCTAACACCAGGTCTATCATATGAGGATGATAATACATGAACTTCCTTCCTCAAAACATTGTTGTAATTAAAGGCTTTGCAAACTTTAGAGTGTTATAAAAATGAAAACTATTCATTTTTAAAATTTATTTTATTCTGAACTTAAGAAACACCAAATAAAATGGGCATTTCCACATAAAGAATAGAACAGAAAAAGAGAATTATGCACAAAACTACATAAAGTACTTGATAAAGTACGCCTTGCATTTTCAAATATATAATAACTTCAGACTATAGCTTTCAAATCTTTCTTGCTTGTCTGTGTTTCTTTATGTCCTCTCTTCGCATGTCTGTATACTTTCAAAAGATACCTCAATGGTTTTCTTTTCTTTCCTCCTTTTCCTCTGCCTCCTTTTCTTCCTCCTTCTCCTCCTGTTTCTCCACCTTTACCTATTCCCCCTACTCCTCAGATCACTCTTGTTAGAAAAGAAACAAAGTCCTTGTAACATATGTATCATCAAACAAAACCAGTTCCTACATTGGCTATGTCTGAAAATGTGTATCTTACTCTGCTATTTGAGTCTATCACTTCTTTTTCAAGAGGTGGGTAGCATGCTTTATCACCAGTCCTCTAGTATTGTCTAGTCATTGTGTTAATCAGAGTTCTCAAAACTTTCAAAGCTCATTTCTTTATAATGTTATTATTGTATAAGTTTTCCTCCTGGTTCTGCTCATTGTACTCTGCATCCATTCATTCAGGTCTTGTCAGGTTTCTCTGAAACCATCCATGTCATCGTTTCTTATGACACAGGAATATTCTATTATGTTTATGTGTCAAAATTTGTTTAGCCACTTCCCAATTGATAGGCATCCCCTATTAACTTCCAAACTTTGCTACTACCAAAAAAACCCAAGCCCTACTATAAATATTCTTGTACATGTGAAACTTTTTTTTCTCCTTTTTCTTTGCTTTCTTTGGGATTTATGGGCCTGATAGTGGTATTGATAAGTCAAAAGATATGCATAGTTCAGTGATTTGGGGGGGGGAGGTATAGTTACAAACTGTTTTCCATAATGATTGGACAAATTCACAGCTCCACTGACAGTGCATTAGTGTGCCTATTTTCCTTCAGCCCCTTCAACAATAGTCATTCTCCATTTTTATCACTTTTGCAAATCTAATAGGTATGAGCTGGAACCTCAGAATTGCTTTTATTTGTATTTCTCTACTGGTGTTTGGGAGGTTTTTTTTTTAATATGGTTGCTTATTACTTGGATTTTTTTTCCTTTGAATGCTGTCTGTACACATCCTTTGACAATTCTTCCATTCGAAAATGGCTCTTGTTCTTATAAATTTGACCTAGTTTCTTATATCTTGGATATGAGACCTTCATCAGAGAAATTTGCCACAAAGCTGTCCCCCACAATTAACTGTTTCCCTTCAAATTTTAACTGCCTTGGCTTTGTGCAAAATATTTTAAATTTTGTATGTCCCCAAATTGTCCTCTTAATCTTGTTTTCTTTCTTTCTCTTCCTTCCTTCCTTCCTTCTTTTCTTTGTTTCTTTCTTCCTTCCTTTCTCCCTTTTTTCCTTCCTTCCTTCCTTTCTTCTTTCTTATCTTACTCTTGAACTCTCCCTCACTCACAGATCTAAAAAGGTAATTTCATCCTTGCTTCTATTATTTCTTTACAATATCACCTTTTATTTCTAAGTCACATATCCATGTGGAGCTTATCTTGATATGTGGTGTAATATGTTAAGTTATATTTAATTTCTGCCTGTCTGCTTTCCAGTTTTCCCATCAGTTTTTGTTGAATAGTGTGTCCTTACCTCAATAGTTTTGGTCTTTGGGTTCATCAAATAATTGTGTTTGCTTCTATATTCTGTGTATCAATCTGTTCTATCAATCAAATCATATCAAATAGTTTTAATAATTATTTGTTTATAGTATAGATGGATAGCTGGTTCCACTAGAGAAAAGTGCTATTATTGTTGCTATTGCCCGGGATGACTCTTGATTTGAATTTAAGTCTCCTGACTCTGAGTACAGGCATTTTCAGCTAATGTGCACAGGAATCTCTACAATGAGCTAAAAGGAAAGGTTTCCTAGGGACTCCAGCAGAAAGCATAATGACGACCCAACAGACTGCCTCCCGTGGGGGCACCAAGTTGGTACCAACCCAACAAGAGTTTCCAGACAACGAGAGCTTTGCTACTAATGATCTACTTCCCATGGTTTCTAAGCCTGTAGTACTCTTATGCAATCAAAGTGGTCAATCTAGATCCGTGATATAGGATTAAGATCATAGATTTTGATTCAGGCGATCTGAGTTCAAGCCCTCTGATAATTGCTACCTGTATGAGATTGGATAAGTCCCTTCCTTTCTACGACTCTATTTCCCTTCTGTCAAATGGGGTATTATGATAAAAGTGCTTTGTAAATCTCAAATATCTATAGAAATGGAAGTGGTGCTATTATGCCCACAATATCCCCAAAAGGTAGGATGAAAGAGCAGTCATCATTCCCACATACAAAGTCCCAGAGATACCAAATGACTACTCCTAATTTACCAAGTGTATATAAAGTGCCTACATTGTCTAAGGTAATTTGGATAGCTTTAGCACTAGGATTGCTCCTCCAAACTGCTGGAGATTCAGTCTGGGTGATCTTAGGCAAGTCATTTCTACTTCTTGGACCACAGTGTCCTCTTTGTGAAATGAGGAGGTTTAACTAGATGACTTCTCAGGATCTTCCCTTCTCTGATTCTAAGCTCTCCAGCCCAGTGCCCTTTCCAGCAAACTGTTCTGAGGTGGGAACAGTTCTGGGGCCAGGTCAATGTGGGAAAAAGAGAACATGAAATCTTAAAAAGGGTTCCAGTTGGGAAGCAAAAGAACCGGATATCGATTATTTGTCAAAGTCTTCCTCTGCTTTCCTACGAGCTATTTGATAAGTATTTTTAAAAGAGGCTATAGAATCATAGATTATCAGAACTAGAAGGCTCCTTATTTCTCACAGGGGTAATCTGAGGGCTAGGGAAGGGAAGTGACTCGTTTAAAGTTGCACAGTGAATTAGCATTGATCTGGGACAACAACCGAAGTTTCCTGGATCAAAGGTTCTTCCCGCCATACTACCTTGTCCCTCTATACGTGTGGTATGAGTGTGCGCGCTTGCGTGTGTGTGCATGTCCCCATAGAGGAAATATTTATGCTCAGGATTGTGCCTCTGCATCCTTTCCTCTTCATTACCCGTTAATTAGTTTTTCATTTCTTTTGGCCAGCTCCATTTCCCACATGTCCTCCCAGGCTTTTCCTCCGAGTTCCCCAGGGCTCCAGACAACAAACCCACCTTCATGTCAGCACCTCTATGCATGCCATACTTTCTGGACTTGGGGCCAGGTGGGTCTTTGTGGCTGTGTTGATCATTTAACAACCAACGGCAATTGCTTTATCTCCAAATGAAACTCAGAGAGGTCCATTTGCACTTCTTCATTCTACATTCTGAGGTCTCTCCCAGTTCTGACGTTCATAGAATCACAGAATTTCACAGTTTGAGGGGACATCAGTATCTATCCAGTCCTAGCCTCACTTGGAAAGAAAAAAAAAATCCTCTTTAGATCAGACCCAACAAGTGGTCAATCCAGTCTTTGCTTGATGTCTCCAAGTGAGAGAAAGCCTACCAGATAGCCCATCCTGCTTTGGGGCAGCTCTAAGTGTTTGTTTTCATTGAGCCTAAACTTGTCTCTTATCTTTTAAGGTCTCTTCCAGCTATGATATGCCGTGTTCTCATCTAAATCTCATTCCAGGCTGCTCTTGATTTTCTATGTTCTCTTTTAATGGTCCATAATACAGAACCTGCTCTTCCTTCCCCTCCCCCACTCACCTCTCCCAACCCCCTTCTCCCTCACCCCCACTCTCTCCTCCCCCATCCCCAAACATTTAGGACACATTGGCTTTTTGGTATGGTGACTAGTACATATAGCATCTTGTATAATGGAACTGATCTTTTTACAGCAAGCATACAGTTAATTGGAAGGAATTTGTTTCTTCAGACTCTAGTTAGAATTCCTGATTTGGGCGGGGGCGGGGGTTGGTGAGGGAAAGAATATCTTTTCTCTCTCTTTTCAGTTTTTCCCTTATTTGTGCACTAGCTTCCTGGCTTCCAGCACTGCTTTTGGATGCAGAATTTCCTCATTCATTTTCCTTTGTTGCTGTTTTCACATCGGAAGGTCAAACAGATAGCAACAGTTCTATGTGAATATAAATTCACTAGCTTGTGAACCCACAAAATGTTGCAACAAGAAAAGCCCTTAGAGCATAATATGTTAGAACTTAGAACATATAATTTGAGAGTTGTAAAAGGCTTAGAGCTTAGAACATAAAATGTAAAAACTCGGAGGATCTTAAAAATAACTTAGTGCTACCTCTTCATTTTACAGATGGACCTCTTTAAGTTCTATAGAGAGGTGGCACAGCGGATAGAATTCACGAAAGGTCTGAGTTTGAGTCCTGCCTCAGACATTTAGTTGTTGTGTCACCATGGATTGCCTGACTTTGGGTGGGGTTAAATGAGGGGATTGAACTTTATGGGTCCCTTTCAGTTCTAAATCTATAATTTTAGAGGAAGGAATTTGGTCAAAGTCACACAAGTTAATAGTAAAGCAAGATTTGTTGCTCTCAGGCCAATGCTTTTTTCACTGCAATGAGTTTTTTCTAGGGATCTTAAAAAAAAAAAGTGACTTTACCTGAGAAGAATTAGCTTAGAAGGAAGGTAATGGGAAAGGAACACACATTTATTAAGGGCCTGGTACCATGGTACCACATACCAGGCATTGTGCTAAGCACTTTACAAATATTATTTCATTTGATACTCAAACAAGCCTGCAAGGGGCTGTTATTATCCCCATTTTAAAATTGAGGAAACCGAGGCAAAGAGGTTAAGTCACACAACTAATAAATGTCTGAGGCTGATTTTGAACTCAGGTGTTCCTGAATCCAGTCCCAGACTTCTGTCCACTACACCACCTAGTTGCCTAGGGAGAATAAAATAATCTTAACACTCCTTCCCCGACCCCCTTCACATCAGAAGGTAGCAGCAAATTCCAGAAGTCACAGATATGTTCAATAAGAAAACAAGATAAAAAAGAGAAGATTCTCAATGAGGTTATCACCACAAATTGAAGTACTTCCTTCACAAGAGCAACCGGATATTCTGCAGGTTACCTGCATGTGCTCCTATCCTATCCTATGCCTCAGATTTCCCATAGAACTAACTATCCTGGAATACCCAGGAATCTACTACCCGTCATAGTAGCCTCTCTTAGGATCATGGGGGCCATCTCCAGTCATTCTGATCTATATCTCACCACTGGATCCAGATGGCTCTGGACCCGAAAATTGAAGGTGGAGACCTTGCACAGCCCTGTCTCACTTCAATCCAATTCACTTGCAAGTCATGGCATCATCTTCCTGGCATCATGGTCCTTTTCCAGAATGAAGGACAAACAACAACAAAAACAACAACAACAGTAATCTTAGGATCATGGAAAGTTAGTAATAGAAAAGACCTTCAAGAGTGAAGTTTAACTGTTTCACACGTTGAGGCTTGTCTGGGATGTGACATGTATCCTGAGGTGGTTGGGAAGATTCTCTTCTCTGCCATCAGCTTGAGGCCTCACCAATCATTTTCACTTTTTAGGGGCCCAGTAACTAGCACCCTAGTTCTATTAACCACTTAATGTTGGATTAGTTTTTGCAAAGGAATATTTACTTCAAAAATATAGCAAGAACAAACATATCAACATTTCCTCCAACACCTCAGGGTCATATATACATACTTCCACATACTCACCAACACACTCAGCCAACCCCCCCCCCACATACATACATATGTGCATGCATACAAACAGACAGATAGACATACACACACCACCTAGGGCTCTGGGGAAAAGGGGAGGATTAATTTCACAACTTAGCTCAGTCCCTACATAGCATTAGTCTCACCAAATTCAAGTCCAGATCTCTGCTGGACTAGCATCCCTGAATCCTTGCACCTCAAGATGTTACTGAAAGGTCAGCATTATACCTGCCCGGGATTTCTGGTCTCCCGGATCTCTATGGCTCATGCTCTTGTGTCAGAGACTCTACTTCTTGCACCTACAGTAGAAAAGAAAAAAGCAAAAGGTCAAAAGCCCAGGCCCATTTCTTGGGACCACATGGCTTGAAGTGCAAGGGAGGATGGCCCTTAGACCCTTCCCCATTACCTTATGGTGGGAAGTTAAGGAGGTATTCACCCTCAGACAGAAAAATCAGAAAAAGTTGCTGAATCAGACCGTTTTAAAGATGCTGACCTTTCCAGCAACACAACCAATAAAAAAAGATCACTCCTAACTCTATGGTAGGCTAATGCAGAATGTACACGAATGCTTTAGTCCTCTGGCATCCCAGAAGCACGTCCCTAACCCATTATAATAATATGTGTTAGTCAGTGAGCCAGTCAATAAATAGTTATAAAGTGCCTATTATGTACCAGACTCTGTGCTATAAGCACTAGCACTACAAAAAAAGGCAAAAGTCCGTTCCTGCCCTTAAGGCGCTTATAATCAAAATACAAAACAGTATAGGAAAGGAAACAGGAAAGTAAAGAAGAGGAAGAGGATACTGGAGCTGGGACATAATGAAAAAATCTAGAGCAGTGCACCAAGGTGGGAAATGAAGAGATTACTGACCTGGGCCCCTTCCTTAAGTGAGGGCTCTGGAAGGAGAGGTCTCTACCCTCTAAGCAGAGGAAAGAAGGGACCCTAGGAGTTGAGACCTAGCTCTGTTACTAACTCATTGGTAACCATGGGCAAATCATTTCATGAGCTTTAGTTTGCTCCTATGAAAAATAAGAGCATTGGACAACATAGCCTCTAAGATGTCTTTCTGCCTCACCAGGCTATGTTCTATGTTCTATGTTTTGTGTTCTATGTTCTAAAGTCTCTCCCAGCCTTAACATTTTGTGCACTTAGCTCTAAAGTCCCTTTTCGCTCTGACATTCTGTGATCTGAGGGCTCTTCAGCTTTGTGAATATGCAGCAGAATCTGAGGGATTTGGGGGTAAAGAGTGTCACCTGAAGACTGCGTCAGTGTAATGGCAGCGTGTTACCTCTAATGACAACAGATTTACGCCCGTCACAGCCAAACTGTTTTTGTTAGGTTATGAAGCAGCAAGTAAGGTCCAGGAGAACTGGGGAACAGGACAAACACATTTTAAGGGAGGGACAGGACAGAGAGCTCACCAGCTCTGAAGAGGGTAGGCCAGAGCAGGGTTGCAGAGACAGGCGCCCCAGGCGACCAAAAGAGGAGGGAGACTCTGAAGGGCCAGCTGAGTCAACTGGAGGGTTTGCCTGCTTGAGAGACCACAAAGCAAGGCCAGCGAAGGGCAAGTGTATGACTGTCCCTGAAAAGAAGAACATATGCCCAAACCCGTTAAACCACTTTTACCAGCAGCATTAGCAAAAAAGTGTGTGCTTGGGGAGGGGAAAAGGGGAGAAGGGAGGAAAAACAGGCAAGAGAACATTTTTGTATTTTCTCTGTTTGCTTTTCTCAAATTATTTCCAGCCTCAAAGAGATCTTCTACTCCTCTGGGCTCTGCCAAGAAAGATGCCATGTCCCTTGCTGTATCTGAGCACGGCCATCCCAGGAACCTTCCTGGGATAGAGGAGGTATGGGGTCGGGCAAAGTGCACTGGCCAGAAGTCAAAGGGTTTGGGTTCAGGCACCCGCTCTGCCAGTGACTTAATATGCCTTCATCAACTCACTCTTTCTTGACCTCATTTTTTCCATCTTTATAGTGAAGGGGTTAGACTAAATTATCTGTAAATCTGTTGGTCAGCAAGCGTTTATTAAGAGCCTACTATGTGCACTATGTCCACTGTGCTAAATGCTAGAGATACAGAAAGGTAGGAGACAGTTCCAGTGTTCAAGGAGATCCAGGCTAATGGAGGAGACAGCATAAAAACAACTACGTGCAAACAAGATATATACAGGATGAATTCAAGATAATTAACAGAGGGAGGCTACTAATATAAAGAGGGATAAAAAAAGTCTTCTTGTAGAAGGTGGGATTTTAACTGGGACCTAAAGAAAGCCATGGAAGTCAGGAGGCAGAGATGAGGAGGGAGGGAATTCCAAGCATGGGAGGTAAACATCTCCAGAGTGTGGAGATGGAGTGTCTTAGGTGAGGAGTTGCAAGGAGTCCAGTGTCACTGAATCACAGATTAGTAGGAGTGACTAAAATGCAGGAAGAGTGGACAGATGGGAAGGAGTTTTGAAGGGCTTTGAATGCCCAACAGAGGATTTAAATTTGATCTTGGAGGTGCTAGGAAGCCACTGGAGTTTATTGAATGGGGGATGGTAGTGGTGACATAGAAGATCAATTTGACAGTTTAATGGAGGATTGCTTGGAGTGGAGAGAGACTTGAGGCAAGGAGACCAATTAGCAGCAGGCTATTGAAATATAAAATATGCAAAATCAGGTGTGCACTGATGATGCTTCCCTCAGAGAAGTTGCAGCGCCAGAAGAGAGAAGGTGCAATATATGAAAGATATTGGAAAGGTAAAATCAATAAGACTTGGCAACAGATTGGATAGGTGAGCTGGCAGACAACCAAAGTGGCAAGTCTGGGTGACTGGTGCTGCCTTTGACGTAATAGGAAAATTAGGAAGAAGGGAGAGATTGAGGATAAAGATGATGAATTCATTTTTTGACATGTTGAGTTTAAGATGTCTACAGGACAGTTTGAAATTTCCATAGGAAGTTGGAGGTGAGATACTGGAGGTTAGAGAGGTCCCTTCACACTCTGACATTCTGTGTTCTATGTTCCAAAGGCCCTTCTAGTTCTCTCATTCTATGTTCTGTTTGAGAAATCAGCTTCACAAGTGAAATAGAGACAAGACATGGCTTGTCGACATTTTGTCTGAAAAAGATCCTGGGGGTTTAGTGGACTCCAAGCTTAATATGAGTAAGCATTGTGATGTGTGATGTGGCAGCAAAGAGAATTTAACACAACGGTAGGGAACCTGTGGCCTCGAGGCCACATGTGGCCCTCTTGGTCCTTAAGTGTGGCCCTTTGACAGAATCCAGTTTCATCAAGGGGCCAAACTTGAGGACCTAGAGAGCCACATGTGACCTTATGGCCACAGGTTCCCCACCCCTGGTTTAATATTAGTCTGAATGAATAGCTTATATATGATGTTGTAAAGTTTGCAAAGTATTTTAAGGAGGTATTAGTCACATTGTAACATGTATTATCTTGTCAGACTAATTTTTAGTATTATGATCAGTTCTAGGAATCACAGTTTAGGAAAGAGGTTAATAAATTGAAACATGAATAGAAAGAAGATAACTAGGATGGCCTCAAATTAATTTCATATGAAGATTATTTGAAACAACTGGGGATAGTTAGCTTGGAGAAAAGAAGACTTCCTAGTGCTTAGCACAGTACCTGGGACATAGGAAGCATTTAATAAATACTTGTTGACTGACTGATTGACTGATTGACTTTTTATCATGGAAACCTTATAGCTCTCTTCAAATATTTGATGAACTACCAAGGGGTGGGATTAAATTTTGCTCTGATTGACCTCTGAGCAAAGAACTAGGAGCAGTAAGTGGAATTTGCAAAGAGGCAAATTTAGACTTGAAGTAAAGAAAAATTTCCTAACAACCAATGCCACTGAAAAGTGAAATAGACTGCCTGGAAAGATAGTAGGTTCCTGGTAGGGGTGTACTGGTAAATGTTTAACAACCAGCTCTCAAAAAAAAAAAAGAATGATGCATGGGAAAGCATACTTTTAAGTTTATTCATTTAATCTGCATTAAACATTCTTTACATCACTTTATTAATTCTAGACAACCAACAAAACAATAGATCAAGTCCTGATTTGTAGTGTTTTTGATTTCTAAGGTACAAATGCTTACACTGAAAATTTAATAATCAACTCCCCTGAGCCTGTTGGTACTTGTTCCAACACATTCCTTGGGTCCTTAAGCAAAATATAGATGATGCCCACCTGAGGAATAAATTGTACAGGGGATTCTCATTCAGATAAGGGATGTACACGATGGCCTCTGGGCATCCCTCTGACTGGGATGCTGTGATTCCAAGGTCCCCCCTAGCTCTGACATTCTATGTTCTAAGTCAGGGGTTCTTAATGCAGGATGCATGAACTTGTTTTCTTAAATATTTAATAACTATATTTCAATATAGTTTGTTTTACTTTGTAATCTTATGCCTTTCATTTTGTTTTATAAAAAATATTATTCTGAGAAGAGATTCATAGACTTCTCTAGACTATCAAAGGGGTCCATGGCACCAAAAAAAGAAAAAAGGTTAAGAGCCCCTGGTCTGTTTCCTTTCAGCTGTAACATTCTGTGGTCCAAGATGCCTCTCAGCTCTGACATTCTTTGTCCTTTGGCCCTGTCTGGCTCTGGGTGAGCTAAGCCTTCCAGGCCCTGTGGTTGCTGAATGAGATATGTCACAGCGTGCACTGGGGACAGTTAGGAAAGGGCTTTGTCCTGTGGGAAATGATAGGGAAGAGGTGGGAGGGAGGCAAGAAATTTACTTTAGGAATGTCCTGATAGGAGTCTTCTCATTCCCAAATCATTAGTTAAGACTGTCATTTGATTGAGTCTTCTTTGATTTTCCTGCTTCAAAGTGATGGTCAAGGCCTCACTCCGTGAGCTTGACAGAAATGTGGAATCACAGAATCACGGAATTTTAGGGACCTCAGAGATCATCTAATCCAGCCTTCCTGTTTTACAGCTGAGGAAACTAAGGCCCAAGAGAAGGGAATGATTTGACCACCATTATGAATCCATTAAGTGAATGTGCCAGCATTTAAATCCTGGTCTTTTGATTTGAAATTCTATTATCTTTCCTTTATATGTTTACAGTGTTGATCTTTGACCCCTGAATTTGGGTCTTGGTTCTGCCACTGACTTCTCTAAGTCTTAGTTATCCCATTTGTAAAAAGGGGTATAATCATCCTTGCCCTATTTCACAAGGATATTGGGAGGAAAGTGCTTTGTAAGTCATAAAATGCTCTAGAAATGTGGGGTGGCCTTACGCACACTCAAAGAATTTTTGAAGCAGGAAGAGATCTTAGAGATCAGAGAATCCAACGCCCTTTGAGGAAACTGTGGCCCAGAGAGGAACTTTAGATTTTGATCACTAGACAGAGAGTTAGATAGGACCTTCTAGAGCTGAACATGACTTGCCTGAGGCTATGCAGAGAGTCAATGGTAGGGAAGTGGTGAGAACCCAGTTCTTTGGCCTCACTCAATGAGGCCATTCTTTTGTCTGATCTTGGCAAGGACCTCACAAGGTTGGCAAAGCAGGGATTATTATTCCTGTTTTACACCTGAGGAAACTGATCCTCAGCTCTGAAGGTACAATGTGTTCAATGTTAGAAGGTTCCTGTCAATTCTATTGTTCTTGGATTCTAGATTCTCCTGCCTCAGGCATAGGGGAATCTGATTGGGCAAAAGCAGTGACTTTAGAATCTATAGAATCATAGACTGGGGCTAAGAGGAAACAGGTACCTCGAGAGGTCCTCTATTTAGTCCAAACTCTTTCTTATTTTACAGATGAGGAAATTGAGGTCCACAGAAGTAAGCTGTCAGGCCCCAAGGTCACAAAGCCAGGGAAAAGCAAAGCAAGAGTTTGACCCAGGTCCTCTGATACCAGATCCAGGCCCATTTCATTACACCTTGCTGAAGTTGGAGGACATAGTTTCAGACCCAGAATCTCTTAACCAGAAAGGCATTCAGAGGTCATCTGGTCTGCCCCCTGCCTGAAGTATGACTCTTCTCCAAGGCATTTCCATTAGGTGGTTATCTAGCCTACACTTGAATCCTTACCTGGAAAACGGTTAGTTTGAAGTGGTGATGGGATCAATCAGTCAAACAACAAGCAGTTATTTAGCATTTACTATGTTCCAGGCACCATGCCAAGCACTGGCGATAAGAAGGAAAAAAACAGCCCCACTTGGGATAACCAAGTATACAGAGGCTGGAACTTCAGTAAGCACTGAAGGCTGCAGAGATATTCTGAGAATTACCTATAGCTAGGAGATGTATTAGATAGACTGCTGAATCTGGAGTCAGGAAGACCTGAATTCAAAGACAACCTGAGGTACTAGCTGTGTGACCCTGGGCAAGTCACTTAACCCCTTTTGCCTTTAATTTACCAATCTGTAAAATGGAATAATAATAACCTACCTCCCACGGTTGTTGTGATGATAAAACGAGATATTTGTAAAGTTTTTTTTTTTGCAAATCTTAAAGTGCTATAAAAATGCTAGCTATTATTGTTATTGTTGTTATTATTAAGAGTAGCAGTTGAAGCCATGCCATGGGATCAGGAATACTGGGAGAGAAGAGCAGGGAACCAGGGAAATTCTCATAGTTCAAAGGGCAGGGGAGTGTGGAGTAGTGGATAGAGAGTTGACCTTGAAGCCAGGAAGACTTGTATTCAAATCCTGCCACTGATGCATACTAGCTTTACGACCCTGGGGAAGTCTTTTAACCGCTATTTGACTCAGTTTCTTCATCTGTAAAATGGGGGTGATAATAGCACCTACCTCCCAGGGTTCTTGTGAGGACCAAATGAGATAGTAATTGTAACCTGTGCACAGTGCCTGACACAGTAAGTGCTATATAAATGGTAGTTATTGGCTGTTGCTTAAATCAGGGGTGGGGAACCTGCAGCCTCGAGGCCGCAGATTCCCTACCCCTGAACTCTCAATGTTCTAGGCATCTCTTTAAAATTATAAGAG
>NW_020948265.1:0-36672 GCF_900497805.2 Vombatus ursinus | reverse complement strand
CACACACACACACACACACACACACACACACACACACACACACACACTATACATTTATATATGCTCCATTAAAAACTTGCACCCGAACACACAAATAGAGATATAACACCCCTAGGCTTACACACTGTCAGGTACGCTCACATTTATATATACAGAGGTTAGGTTTTCTCCTTCTACTCTCAACCTGTCCTCTCCCCCATCAAGCTTAGGCCATCTTCTCTCAGGAGCTGTGTATTCATTTGCCCAAGCTTTTTACAAAGAAAGGGATCATGGGGCAGTGGCTAGAGGAGGTCATGCTTCTCCATAAGGCCTATAGAGTCACAATGGGCCACTTGCACCTCTGCTGTTCCAGCTCCAACATTCTATGTCCTATGTTTTTCAGACCTTTCTAGGTCTGAACTTTCATGTTCTTTATTCCAAAGTCCCTTCTAGCTCTACTGTTCTGGGTTTTGGGTTCCAACAGAGTTTTTCCCTTACTCTTTTCTCTATCACAGCCCTTTGCAACTGGAAAAATAACATGGCTCACCAACAGGGAAACATAGCAGCAGCATCCTCTGATTCTGTCTTCCCCAGATAGACCATCTACCATAGTCCCTGGGGAAAATACCGGTACAATCACTTGGCTTCTTGGCTGTTGTGTGTATTAGATTTTTCTTGGTGGGGACCCTTCCAGATAGACTCCTGTGCCCCACTGTGCTCATTCTCATTTCTTTTCCACAGTCCCAGCTTTGGGGAAACATCGCAAGAGTGCTCAGGTGATCCGATATTCTATTTGGTTTCAACACTTCATTGTGTTACTTCCTTCCCTCTCCTCCACTCTCCCCACCTCCAATCTCACACTGCTTTACTGACAAAAATAACATGAAAAAAATGATATAACACTAATTATACAGTATTGGAGACAATATGTTCCTGTAATCATTTAAAACTGTTTTACATATATCTTATGACAACTTTGTATCCTATTCAGAAAATTTTCTTGTCAAGGCTGGTAACAGGGTCATACCTTCTCTTTCTGATGGCATTAGAACCCAGAATCCATTTTTTCATCCGAACCACTGTGGTAAAAATCATAGGCTCATAGATTAAGGACTGGAAAGGCCATATATCACCCCACTCCACATTATTTTATGTACAACAGAAGCCCAAGGAGGTCAAATGATCTCTTCCATGGTTTTTTTTTTAAACTTCACTCGATCCTACCTTACCTGCTAGCTACTATCTTGTACCTTTTCTCCCCTTTTCATCATGTCTTTCCTGGATTGTTTTAATAGCCTTTTAATTGGACTTCCTGCCTCAAGTGTCTTCCCACTCCAATCATTCTCCACACAGCTGCCAAAGGGATCTCCCTAAAGCGTAGGTCCGATCATGTCAACTTCCCTACCCCAACCCTTCCCCTACGCAATAAACTCTACTGACTTCTTACTACCTCCGGGAACAAATAGAAAGTCTTTCAGTATCTCAGGTTCTTCACATTTCCAATCTTCTTCAACCTCGCCACCTTCAATGTGATCTACAGCAGCTATAGTGGCCTACTCGCTGTTCCTCATGTATGACTCTCCATCCCCATCTTCTTTTGCACATGCCCAAAATGCTCTCTCTCCTTGCCTCCAACTTGTAGAATCCCTGGCTTCCTTTAATATTCAGCTCAAACATGACCAGAATGTAGCCTTTTCTGTACCTCTCCCAATTGCTAGCGCCTTCCTCTCTAAGGTTACCCTCCAATAATTCTCTATGTATTTTGAACATGCCTAATTATTTATATGTTACTTCTCCCATTTGAATGTGAACTCCTTGTAGTCAGGGACTATTTTTTCCTTTCTTTTTTTCTCTAGCAATTAGCACAGTGTCTAGTACATAGAAAGCACTTTAAAATGCTTGTTGATTGATTAATAGATGGTGTCAATAGATGACAGTTGAACCTAGGTTCTCAAATTCAATTATCCAGGCACTTGCTAGAAATAACAATGTCTATCTCTATCTCAAACCCTGTCTCTTTGTGTGTATGTGTGTGTGTGTGTGTGTCTGTCTGTCTGTCTCTCTCTGCCAAAATCAGATTAGCTAATAGTGTTCTGACTTGCTCCTATGATAATTTATCCTTCAAGAGATAGAGGAAGAAATAAGAGGAAATTCTCTTCTGGACCTTATTTTCCTCAAGAGGGAGAAATTGGTTCCTGGAGTAGAATTGATAGGAACCTTGGTGAGGAACTGAGCATTTTCATCTAGAATTTGTGATTAAGGAGAGGAAATACAGGTATAAATTGACATGTATTCTAGATTTGGGGAAAGCAGATTTCAGAGAGATCAGAGGAAAGATATATTGGATTCCATGGAATCCAATAAAATACTACAAAGGTAGTCAGTCCAGAAGGTATGAGAGATGCTCAAGAATAAAATTCTGAAGATGCAAAGGAAAATAATTCCAAAAGGAAGGGAAAAAATGGGATTTCTCTGAAGAGATTGATATGGACATATGGGGAGCTCAGCAACCAACTTAGAATTTAAAAAGAAATGGACAGAAGATGGAAGCAAGACCAGGGAACAGAGGAGGAATATAAGAACATGGCATGGGCCTATAAGTGTAATAATGTCAGGAGAGCTGAAGCTCCAGATGAACTGAGGCTGGAAAAAGAAGTTAAGGATGACAACAGCAACAATAAAATTAGCCACGTTGGAAAAAAAACAGTATTAAATAAAAAAGAAGCACCTTTGCCTGCAGCGAATGGGACAATAACTGACACTGGAGGGAATGAAAAGTTGGTTGGGTCCTTTTGGTTTGTTTGTTTTCTCTGCCAAGGAGAATGACCTTTCGTTAGAAATCACAGAGCAAAAATGGTTAGGAGGGAGATTATACCCAAGATGTAATGACAAAGAGAGTAGAAAAGCTCCAGGGTGACTCTAGATTAATTAAAGTTACCTGTCCCTAGTGAACTATGTCCTTTGGTTCCAAAAGAACTGGCAGATGTGATTGTGAGCTTAGATTCTTAAAATCTAGCCACTGCTAGATTCTTAGAATCTAGCCAATAGCTTACTAATATTTTGACTCCTTAAGAGTCTGCCCAACATGACTGATATTCCAATAAATCATGTCTTTGGCTGAAAAAAAAAGATTGTGGAAGATTAGAGATGTGCTACAAGTTTGCAAAAGGACAAATGTTATCTCAATTTTTTTTTAATAAAAAGGGGAAGAGAAGAGAATCTTCAAACTAGAGGTCAAAGGTCTTAACCTTGATCCTTAGAAAAATCTAGAATGGATCATTAAAGAAATGATTGGAGAATATCTAGAAAGGGAAGTGATGATTACAGAGAGCCAGCCTGACTTTACCAAGAACAGGTCATGCCAAACTAATCTCATGTCCTCTTTGCACAGGATTACTAAATTAGAAGATAAGGGTATACAATTTATTTAGATTTCAGCAAAGCTATGGATAAAACATCTCATCTCTTTTTTATGGACAATATAGAGAGATGTGGAGTAGATGATAATAAAAGGAGATGGATGTAGAATTGCTTGGATAGCCAGACTCAAGGAACTTAATGACTCAATGTCCAGAGAGCTGTGCTTAACCTGGTGCTGTTTAACATTTTTATTATTGACTTGAATGAAGACAGATACGGCATACACCTTAGACTTTTGGATGGCACAAAGCTGGGAGGGATAGCTAACACATTAAATGATAGAGTCCAGATCCAAAAGGAGCTTGACAGACTTGAGTCCTGGCTGAATCTAATAAGATGAAATTCAGTAGGTATAAATGTGAAGTCTTATACTTGGCTTTGTTGTTCTTGTGGCTCAGTTGTTTCAGTCCTGTCTGGCTCTTTGTGACCCCATTTGGGGTTTTCTTGACAAAGATACTAGAGTGGTTTGCCATTTCCTTCTCCAGATCATTGGACAGATGAGGAACTGAGGCTGACAGGGTGAAGTGACTTGCACAGGGTCATACAACTAATAAGTGAGACCAGATTTGAACTCAGGAAAAGGAGTCTTCCTGACTCCAGACCATGCTCTCTAACCACTGTTCCACCTAGCTGCCCATACTTATACTTGAGTACAAGGAATCAATTTCACAAGTACAAAATGGGGGCGGCATGGTTAGAAAATAGTTGTCTGAAAGACCTTAGTGGGTCACAAGCTCAATTTGTGTCAGTGGTGTGATGGGACTGCTAAGTGAGCAGGTGCTCTTTTGTGCTGAATTATCAAAGTATAGCTTCCAGGAGAAAAGAGGTAACAGTCCCATTGCACTCTGCCCTCATCAGACCTTACCTGGATTATTGGATTCATTCTGAGAATCACAATTTAAAAAGGACATTGATGTGCTAGGGAGTGCTCAGTGTAGAGCAAACAGGGTGATGAAAGGCCTAGAGTCCATGGCATATGAGGATAATTTGAAGAAACTGGGCATGCTTAGCCAGAGAAGAGAAGAATTAGGGAGAAGTTGATGGCTGTCTTTGAGTGTTTGAAGGACTGTCATGGGAAGAAGAGATTAGACTTGTTCTATTTAATCTCAGAGGATAGAACCAGGAGCAATGGATGCAAGTTGCAAAGGGTCCATTTTAGGATGGATGTCAGGGAAAACAATCCTAATAATTAGAACTGTCTGAAAATGGAATATGTTAAATTGTTTCTACGTACAATTGGAGAAAAAAAATTTAATATATTAAAAAGTAAAAAACAAAACAAAACAATGAAATGTGTTGCTTTGAGAGATGATAGTGTCCCCATCCCATCCTTGGAGGTCTTCAAGTAGGTGATGGAGAACCATCCACTTTTTTTTTATTGGGGATTCCTTTCATGTTAGTATTGGACTAGATTGCTGCTGAGATCCTTTCAAATTCAAATTCTGTGATCCTGTAATTCCAAAGCTGAGGTGCTTTTCATAGTGCTGTGCTGTCTCCTAGCAGTATCCTAAAGAGAATTATCGGACCAATGAGTTGGAAAAGAAGTCATCTAATGCAGCTTCCTGCCTGATACAAAAATCCCTTCTATAGCAGACCCTACAATAAAGACCTTCAATAAAGACTTCCTGAAGCAATTTATTCCATTGTTGGACAGCTCTGATTATACATTCTTCCTTACATTAAGGAAAAGTGCCTTCTTGAAATCCAGACCCACTTGGCCCTAGTTCTGTCTAATTCTCTTTCCCCGAACAACCCACAAGAATTTGAAGGTAGTGAATGACTGCAAATCTCCCTTGAATCTGTTTTTCTCCAGGCTAAACATCACCAGCTGGGTCAACTAATTGTCATATGGAAATACTTCCAAACCTCTCCACATCCTGGTTACTCTCTTTTAGATAAGACTGTCTCCCCTAAAATGCCAGAATTGAATGCAATATTCTCCATTGTGGTCTAATCAAGCCAGAAGACGCTGGGATCATAATTTTTTTTTCTTCCAGGCATCTTGCTTCTATTAATGCAGCCTATGATTGCCTTGGTTTTTATTTTGCTTTAACTGCCACATCTCATTGCTAGTTTATATTGTGCTTGGTGTCCACTATGACCTCCAGATCTTACGAGCACAAACTGTTATTTTTGCCTTGTTGATTCTGTATGTTTGAAACTGATTTTATTTTTGAAACTGCATGTAGGATGTCACATAAAGTCTTTAAAATTTCATCCTACTATATTTGTCCTACTGTTCTAACCTGTCAAGGTACTTTCAGATCCCAAGTCTGTTATTCAATACGTCAGCTACTCTTCCTAGCTTTGTTTCACTTGAAAATATGACAAGGATGCCATCTATGCCTTCCTATCCTAATTACAGACAAAATGTGAAATAGAATACTAGCTTAGAAAAGTTTCTCTTTGACCAATTCTGTTACCTCTTTCCAAGTAATCAGTAATATGGCTGGCCCTTCAGACTGTGCCTGAGACCTCTCTTTTCTTAGAAAAAGGTCAGGATGCAGGGGGACAGATTACCAAGTTACCTGTAGTTGAAAACGTATCTGAGGGACTGAGTCCTAGGTCTGTGTAATCTTGGGCAAGTCACTTTATTTTCAGAGACTCAATTTTTCCATCTTGAAAATCAAAGCTTTTGATTAGCTTTTTTTCCCCCTAATGTTCTTTTCAATATATAATTCTATGTTCTAAGGTCCCTTCCAATTCTGACATCCCATATTTTGTGTCCTTAGAAAGAATGCTAGATTTACAATCAAAGAGCTGAGGTTTTTAATTCTGGTTTTGGCATTAATTACTTGTGTGGCCTTGGATAGGTCCTTTAACAATTTAGCTCCTCTTTTACCTCAGTTACAAAATGAAACAGTTGTGCTAGATGCCTTCTGTCACTCCCAGGTCTGTATCTATGGTACTTATGATCCTACAATCTTATGCTTCTAAATCTTTTGAATTTTCTGTTTGGTTTTTATTGAACTTTTTTTTTTGGTGAGGCAATTGGGGCTAAATGACTTGCCCAGAGTCACACAGCCAGTGGGTGTTATGTGTCTGAGGTCGGATTTGAACTCAGGTCCTCCTGACTCCAGGACCGGTGCTCTATCCACTGCACCACCTACCTGCCCCTGAACTTTTTTTTCTTAAGAGAGGCAACGTGGTTTAGTGGATAAGATGCTGGAACCTGGGCAAGTCACTTAATTTCTCCAATCTCCAGTTTTTTCATCTTAAAAAAGGAGATAATTATAGTACCTACCTCACAGGGTTGTTGTGAAGATTAAATGATATAATATAGCTAAAGTGCCTTGTGAAGCTTAAAGTATTATATAATTATTAGCTATTATTATTATTAATTTCTGTGTATATGCATATATATTCTGTATATGTATATAATTATTAATTTGGCATAAAAGGTTCTTTTTTCTCAAGTAGAAGGCAGACTTTAATTTTGCACTCCTGTTATTTTGGATTCTCTCAAAGCATGTTGACACAGATGATGATCTGGTTATTAGATTGTAGGGCTGTGGTTGGAAAGACCTGTATTTCTAAAAATACCTAATAGAGTGATCAGCTATTACAGCTATGCCAAGAGTGTGAGAGCTGTAGAAGCTGGCCTATTTGTTGCATGCAGTGTCCTAATCAGGAACTACTTTTGTGGTTGTTGTTGTTGTTGAGTCTTGTTGTTTTTCAGTCATGTCTGACTTTCTGTGACCCCACTTAGGGTTTTCTTGGCAAAGATGCTGGAGTGGTCTGCCACTTCCTTCTCCAGCTCATTTTACAGATGAGGAAACTGAGGCAAACAGGGTTAGGTAAATTGCCTAGGGTCACACAGCTAGTAAGTGTCTGAGGTGGGATTTGAACTCAGGAAGATGATTTTTCCTAACGCCAAGCAAGTTCTCTATCCATTGTGCCATCAATCAGTCCACCACTTTTAAACTTCAGTAAAATTTAATGATCACAACATTCTGTTAACCAGAATACCCTTATTCTATATTTCCTGCCAGGCTATCCTAAGATGAGGATGAATTGAGATGGTGAGATTTTTTAAAAATTTGGACCAGTGACCTGGTGGCAGGAGACCAGTGATTAAATAGGTTGATGGTAGTCAGAACCATATTGTCAGTGATTGGCCAGCCTAGTGTGGTCTGTGGTCTGTGATTAGTTATTCTACTCTGTTCCTTAATCTATGATTGACTAATTCAGTCTGCTCTTCAGTCCTTCCCTCTCAGCAATCTGTGATTGATCAGATCAACCCACTTAGCAGTTTATGATCAGTTAACTCTGTAGAATTCTCTATAATTATGCCTGTACATCACTGGTTAAAGGCAGGGATGTGCGGGGGGCCAGCTCGAATTAGCTTATGAGAGATGAGTGTTAAATGTTTAGCATAAGCATCTCTACCTGGGGGGATGGCTACAAACCAGGGCTTGATTTATCTTTTTATTGTTTGTATAGATAGAAAAGTGATGGAGAAAATTTTGATAGTGCTGATTAAACTGAAAAGTGTTTCCTACCTACATTCCCCCCCCCCCACCTTCTGGAGAGCTGGCATATTGCTTGATAAAGACCAAATATTTGTTGGAAAGGAGTAGGAGACCAAGTCAGTTATATTTGGTCTCTTCCATAACTCTAGCCATATCTCACCATCCTGAGAAAGCATGCCTTATCCCTGATCACCAACATTACCACTTTTAGTGTGTATTATGTATGTAGCACCTGTGCTCAGCTCTAACATTATAAAGATAAGATAGAGGGTATTAGCCCTAAAGGGATTCCCAAACTCATTAGAAAAATGAAACGGTTTTATCCAATGGTGTTGTGGCACTAGTGGAATTGGGTTTGAGTTAAGCCCCATACTCTCTCACCACCAAACAGGGCTGTTGTTGTGAGTCAAAATGCTGTGAAGCAGACCTGGAAATATTTGAGTTAACTTTTCCCCCGGGATGGATTGATCTGTAATCCAGTTATGGGCCCTTTGAACAATGTAAAACTCAGCAAGAGCTTCTGAGAGCCCTAGAAACTTCATTTCAGAATATTTTTATCTCCTTGTTGACAACTTTTGCTGCCTTGTAGAATGGTTTTACTTGAGGGTTATTGAATATGTTTCTATTAAAGAAATTGGAGCTCATAACCCTCAGGCTTGGAGTGGTACATGATGCCAGATATAGAACAATGACTGTGACAAGTTATGAGCAGTAGTTCAAGGCGGTTTGGGCTAAGTTGTCCTAGACAGTTATGTTCAATGGATCATAAAGGAGCAGGAGATGGAGGGAGGAAAGTCAGAAGAATATGGTGGATAAGCACAAGCAACCCATTCTCAGAAGTAGAAACATTTCTCATCCCATGGAATGGGTGCACTATGTGATCTACTGGCTCATAGTAGGGGAGACAGATTCACCAAGAAGAAAGCTGGAAAGGACCATTGTCCTCCATCTGGCTTCCCTGTTTTGGGCATGGCACTAAAGCTAACCCTGTCTTCCATGTTCAAAACATTGAGGTCATCTTGGACTCTTCTTTCTCCTTCACCTCCCATATACAACTGTTTATCAAGTCATGTCAATTCTCCCTCTTCAACATCTCTTGAGTTTTGTCCCCTCTTCTCTATCCCCATGTCAGTACCATTATTTTCCTTCATTTGCTAGTCCTACTGGACTATTACTATTACATCTCCATTTACCATCCTAGTAGACTAAATACATTAGCTTTCTAGAAGATCTCAGTTCCACTCTTTTTACACTCCAAACTACCCTTGATGTGCTGTCAAACTTAAATTTCCTATGCATAAATCTGGTCATAAAATTAGCTTCTCAAACGTCCTCAGAGGAGCCAAAAATAATGCCTGATTAAGAATCCCTGCTACAAAAAGTGGCTATCCAGACTTTGCCGGAAGCCATTGAAGGAGAGAAGCCCACTGCTTTTTCTACTTGCTAGGATGTTTTCTGCATTATGTTGAGCCTAAATTTGTTTCTTTCTAACTTCCACTTCTTGCCTGATATCTGCCCTCTGAAGCACAGCCTAATCACTCTCCCATGCAGCAACCCTTCAAAAACTTGAAAAAAAAAAGTTATTAAATCTTCCTGAACATCTTCTCCAGGTCAAACATCTACATTTCTTTCACCTGCTAATTCTCGTCTGGCATTCTCTCAAGCTCTGCCTCCATCCTTCTCTAGAAGTTCATCGGCATATCAATGGTCTTCCTAAAAGGCAGCTCCTAAAATTAAATGCAGATCTTCAGATGTGGTCTAACCAGGACAGAGGACAGCAAGACTGTCACCTCTCTAGTGCTAGATGCCATTCTCTTTTTTGTTGTTAGTTTAGGAAGTTTATTTTTTGTGCAGTCTGTGTATTTTGAGTGTAGAGTTTTATTTGTGTATTTGAGATTGTTGAGTTTGAACTGGAATGAAAGAAATAGCTTTTGTTTATACAGAGCATCCTTATTACTTATTTTGTTGTTTATACCAATCTTTTTTTTTGCATTTTTAAAAATAAGTCTTTGTTTTTTATTCATTTTGAATTTAAATACTTAAAGACAAAAAAAGAACATTTCCATGTACACAGTACAATATAAAAAGAGGATTCACTGTAAAACCATGAATTTACATTTCACAGTTTACTTTTTTGAAAAACTATATAATAAGTACTACATGTCATTTTCTTTTCTTTTAATTATTTATTTTCACATTATTTTCCAAGCTACTCTGCTTTCTATGCTTCCTTCTAAATTTTAGTTTATTCTCTGCTGAGCACTTTTTATATCCCCCCATACTTCTCTTAATTCACCTTGAGATTTAATTTGCTTTTTTTCAGCTGCCGTATCACAAATAATGGCTCATTTCTAGTTATCTTCTGCAGTCTCACGTTATTCAGAGCTTGAATTCTCTTTATGCTATTCTTGCCAGAGATTGCCATGACTTTGTGTTTGCTTTCCATACCTGTCCTTGCTTTCATCTTCTGTAGGTGTTTTAAAAAAATCTAAGTTGATCAGTCAACAAATAGCATTTATTAAGTGCTTACTATGTGTCACATATTGTGCTAAGCGCCAGGATACCAAAAGGAACAAAAGCAGTTCCTGCCCTCAAGAAGTGTACTTCTAATGGGAGAGAAAATGTGTAAATAATTAGGTAATTACAAGACAAATACAGAGTAGATGGAAGGTCAACTGAAAGAGGAAGACACTAGCAGCTGGAAGGACTGAGAAAGTCTTCTTATAGAAGGTGAAACATGACTTGAGTCTTCAAGGAAGCCAGGGAAGCCAGGAGGTAGAGGTAAGGGGCCAGAATATTCCCAGTATAGAAGCCAGCAAGTGCAAAAGTGTGGAACTGGGTGATGGATTATCATATTCGAGGAATTTTAAGTAGGCTAGTGTGACTGGAATTGAAGAGAATGTAGAGGGAGCTAGGTTATGAAGAGCTTTACTTGCCTAACAGATGAGTTTATATTTGATCCCAGAGGTCATAAGGAACTACAGGAGTTCAGTGACCAGGAGGTTGACATGGCACAACCCATACTTTAAAAAAAAAAGTTTTTACAAAAGGATATTTACTTCAAAGATATGACAAAGTCAGAGGTGTGTTTATTTCCGCCCCCCCCCCCCCCCCCAAAAGCTGGAAACGCACTCTCATTTTTACTGGTTTAGTCTTTGGGGAAAGTGGACTCAAAGTTCTTTGTACTTAGCATTTGTCCTCACTGAATTCAATTCCAAATGTGGCAGGTGCTACTGGTGGACTAGGCCAGGTTGCTTGGGACTCCTCATTGTCTTGCTTCCAGCAAATCTCAGAATGAGCTTTGTTTCCAGAGTGAATCATTCTCTTTACCTTTCAAAACTCATGAAGTCATAACTATCTACAATTTCCTTTACTTGAAAGCAGGACAGAAGAAATGCAAAGAGTCAAAAGATGGGGGTGGGGGGTACTGTATTGACCTCAGATGGGGAGGGCCAAAGACATCTCTCCTTATGGCATTGTCTTTCTCACAGGAGCACATCCAGGCAGAAAAGAGCCGGGTCCAACATACATAGGCTTTATTTTTAAATATTTTTTCCAATAACATGTCAGAATTTTTAATGTATTTTTTAAATTTTGATTTCCAAATTTTATCCTTCTGTTCCTTCTCTTCTTCCTCATTGAGAAGGTAAGCAATTTGATATGGGTTATACATGTACAGTCAATCAAAACTTATTTCCACATTAGTTATGTTATGAAAGAAAACACAGAACAAAAAAATCACAAAAAAATAAAGAAAATTTTTAAAAAGTATGCTTTGATCTGCACTCAGACTCCATCAGCTCGTTCTCTGGAGGTGGATAGCATTTTTTTTTTTATCATAAGTCCTTTGGAATTGTCTTAGATCATTATACTGCTGATTAGCTGTCACTCACAGTTGATCATCATACAATATTGCTGTTACTGTGTACAATGCTCTCCTAGTTCTACTCACTTCACTGTGTATCAGTTCATATAAGTCTTCCCATGTTCTTCTGAGAGCATCTTGCTTGTCATTTCTTATAGCACAATAGTATTTCATCACAAAAATATGCTACAACTTATTCAGCCATTCCCCAATTGATGGGCAGCTCTTCAATGTTCAATTCTTTGCCACCACAAAAAGAGCTGTTATAAATATTTTTGTACATATAGGTCCATTTCCTTTTTAAAAAATCTCTTTGGGAAGTAGACCTAGTAGTGATATTGCTGGTCAAGGGATATGCAAAATTTTATAGCCTTTTGGATGTAATTCCAAATTGCTATCCAGAATGTTTGAATAAATTCCCAACTCCATCAACAATGTATTAGTGTCCCAATTTTCTCCCCTTCCCTCCAACATTTATCATTTTCCTTTTCTGTCATATTAACCAATATGATAGGTGTAAAGTAGTACCTCAGTTGTTTTAATTTGCATTTCTCTAATCAATGGTGATTTCAAGCATTTTTTTTCACTATATGACTGTAGATAGTTTTGATTTCTTCATTTGAAAACTGCCTGTTCATATCTTTTGACCATTTATCAGTTGGGGAATGACTTACATTTTTGCAAATTTGGCTAAGTTCTCTATACATTTGAAAAATGAAGCCTCTATCAGAGAAACTTGTAAAAAATTTCCCCTAGTTTTCTACTTTCTAATCTTGGCTATGTTGGTTTTGTTTGTGCAAAACCTTTTAATTTAATGTAATCAAAATTATCCATTTTAGGTCCCATAATGTTCTCTTTCTCTTGTTTGGTCTTACATTCTTTCCTTATCCATAGATCTGACAGGTAAACTATTCCATGCTTTCCTAATTTACTTATGGTATCACCCTTTATATCCAAATCATATATCCATTTAGACCAGGGGTAGGGAACCTGTGGCCTTCTAGGTCCTTGGGTGTGGCCTTTTGACTGAGTCCAAGTTTTACAGAACAAATCCTTTTATTAAGGAGATGTGTTCTGTGAAGTTTGGACTCACTCAAAGGGCTGCACTTGAGGACCTAGAGGGCCACATGTGGCTTCGAGGCAAGTTCCCTACCCTTGATTTTGACTGTATCTTGGTATATGGTATGAGATGTTGGTCTATACCTAGTTTCTGCCAAACCACTTTCTAGTTTTCTCAGCAGTTTTTGTCAAATAGTGAGTTCTTGTCCCCCAAAGCTGGTATTGTCACATTTGTCAAACACTAGATTGCTGTTGTCATTTACTACTGTGTATTGTTTGCCTGGGGAAGATGGGTGGCTCATTGGAGAATGTCCTGGCCCTGAAATTAAGAAGACCTGAGTTCCAATCTGGCCTCAGACACTTATCTGTGTGACCCTGGGCAAGTCCCTTAACCCTATTTGCCTAAGTTTCCACATGGGTAAAATAAGCTGGAGAAGGAAATGGCGAACCACTTCATTGCAAGAAAACCCCAAATGTGGTCACAAAGAGTCAGACATGACTAATTGACTAAAGAACAACATTATATACCTAATCTCTTCTACTGATCCACCACTCTTTCTTAGCCAGTAACAGATTGTTTTGATGATTTCACTTTGTCATACAGTTTCCTGATATGGCTAAGTGACCTTCCTTCACATTTTTTTTCTTTGATTCCCTTGATATTCTTGACTGTTTTTTCTTCCAGATGAATTTTTAAAAATCATTTTTCCTAAAATTATTTTCTTATAAAATAAATTTTTGGTAGTTTGATTGGTATGCCACTGAATAAGTAAATTAATTTAGGTAGAATTATCACTTTTAATATGTTAGGTCAGCCTATCCATGAACAATTAATATTTTTCCAGTTACTCAGCTCTGATTTTATTAATGTGAAAAGTATTTTGTAATTGTGTTCATATAGTTCCTGGGTTTGTCTCGGCAGAATAATACTAATAGTACTCCAAATAATAATAATAAAAAGAATACTCCAAAGTATTTTATATTACCTACAGTTATTTTAAATGAAATTTCTCTTTCTCTCTCTTGTGCTAGACTTTGTTGGTAATACATAGAAATGCTGATGATTTATGTGGGTTTATTTTGTATCTTGCAACTTTGCTAAAGTTATTATTTCAACTAGTTTTTTAGTTGATCCTTTAGGATTTTCCAAATATGCTTTCATATCATCTGCAAAGAGTGATAGTTTTCTTTCCTCATTGCCTATTCTAATTCCTTCAATTTCTTTTTCTTTTCTTAATGTTATGGCTAGAATTTCTAGTACAATATTGAATAATAATGGTGATAAGGGACATCTTTGTTTCACCTTGATCTTATTGAGAAAGCTTCTATCTTATCTCCATTACATATAATGCTTACTGATGGTTTTAGATATTTACTATCTATAATTTTAAGGAAAACTCCTTTCTTTGTTTATTCTTATGCTTTCTAATGTTTTTAATAAGAATGAGTGTTGTATTTTGTCAAAAGGTGTTTTTTTTGGTATCTATTGAGCTAATCATATATTTTGCATTGTTTTTGTTAGTGATATGGTCAATTATGCTGATAATCTTCCTAATATTGAAGCAGCCCTACATTCCTGGTATAAATCCCACTTGGTCATAAGGTATGATCCTTGTGATATATTACTATAATCTCCTTGCTAGTATTTCATTTACATTTTTTGCATTGATATTCATTAGGGAAATTGGTCTATACTTTTCTTTCTCTTTTTTTTTTCTCTTTCTGGTTCAGGTATCGACACCATATTTGTGTCATAAAAGAAATTTTGTAGGACCTCTTCTTTGCCTATTTTTTCCAAATAGTATGCATATAGTATTGCAGTTAATTGTTCTTTAAATGTTTGGTAGGATTCACTTTTGAATACATCTGGTCCTGGAGATTTTTTCTTGGGGAACTCACTGATGAAGTTGGTCAGTTTCTTTTTCTAAGATAAGGTTATTTAAGTATTCTATTTCCTCTTTTGTTAATCTGGGCAATTTATAGTTTTATAAATATTCATCCATTTCACTTAGATTATTAGATTTATTGGCATGTAATTGGGCAAAATAACTTTTAATAATTACTTTAATTTCACCTTCATTGGTGGTGAACTCATCTTTTCCATTTTTGATGCTAGTAATTTGTCATTCTTTCTTTTTTAAATCAAATTAACCAATATTTTATTTTTTTTCATAAAACCAGCTCCTAGTTTTATTTGTTAGTTCAATGGTTTTCTTACTTTCAATTTTATTAATCTCTCTTTTAATTTTTAGGATTTCAAATTTGGTGATTAATTGGGGATTTTTAATTTTTTCTTTTTCTAGTGGTTTTTTTTTGTTTGTTTTTTGTAGGTGCATGCAGAATTCATTGATCTGCCCTTTTTCTATTTTATTGATGTAAGTGTTTGGAGATAGAAATTTTCCCTTAAGTACTGGTATGTTGCCTCATTGTTGTCATTCTCTTTAATTAAATTATTGATTATTTCTATGATTTGTTCTTTGACCCACTTATTCTTTAGGATTAGATTATTTTGTTTCCAATTTATTTTTAATTTTCATTGCTCATTATTGAATGTAATTTTATTGCATTATATTCTGAAAAACAATGCATATGATATTTCAACTTTTCTGAATTTGGTTGTGATATTTTTATGCCCTAATACACATTCAATTTTTATAGAGGTGCCATATACCACTGAGAAAAAGGTATATTCCTTTCTATTCCCATTCAATTTTTTCCAGAGGTCTATCATATAGACCTTTTCTAAAATTCTACTCATCTCCTTAACTTCTTTCTTACTTATTTTTTGGTTAGATGTATTTAGTTCTGAAAGGGGAAAGTTGAGGTCCTCCACTAGTATAGTTTTACTCCCATTTTATGGGTGAGTTTATCCCATTCACGTTCACAGTTATTATCACTATGTATTTCCCTCTATCCTGTTTCCCCTCCACATTTATTCTTCTCTTTCTCTCCTTTCACCCTGTCCCTCCTCAAAAGTGTTTTGCTTTTGACTACCCCCCCAATCTGTCCTCCCTTCTATCATTCCCCTCCTCCCTTATGCCCTTCCCCTCCTACTTCCATATAGGGTAAAATAGATTTCTATACCCAGCTGAATGTGCATGTTATTCCCTCTTTGAGCCAATTCTGTTGAGAGTAAGGTTCAAGTGTTGCCCTCCACCTCATATCCATTTCCCTTTCTATTGCAAAAGCTCTTTCATGGCTCTTTTATGTGAGATAATTTACCCCATTCTACTTCTCTCTTCCCCCTTCTCCCAGTGTATCCATTTTCTCACCTCTTAATTTTATTTTTTGAGCTATTATCCCGTTATAGTCAATTCACACCTGTGCCCTCTGTCTATGTATACTCCTTCTAACTGCCCTAATAATAATAACATTCTTAGGAGTTACAGATATCATCTTCCCATGTAGGAATGTAAACAGTTTAATCTTATTGAATCCCTTATGATTTCTCTTCCCTGTTTAGTTTTTTATGCTTCTCTTCAAACAAAGTTTCTATTTAGCTCTGGTCTTTTTATCAGGAATGCTTGAAAGTTCTCAGTGTTATTAAATGTCTATTTTTCTCCCTGAAGAATTATACTCATTTCTGTTGAGAGGTGATTCTTGGTTGTGATCCTAGCTTCTTTGTCCTCTGGAATATCATGTTCCAAGCCCTCTGATCCTTTAATGTAGAAGCTGCTAAATCCTGTGTAATCCTGACTGTGGCTCTACAATATTTGAATTGTTTCTTTCTGGCTGTTTGCAATGTTTTCTCTTTGCCCTAGGAGCTCTGGAATTTGGCTGTAATATTCCTAGGAGTTTTCATTTTGGAATCTCCTTCAGGAGGTGATTGGTGGATTCTTTCAATTTCTCTCTTATCCTTTGCTTCTAGGATATCAGGGCAGTTTTGCTTGATAATTTCTTGGACTATGATGTCTAGGCTCTTTTTTTAATCATGGTTTTCAGGTAGTCTAATAATTCTTAAATTATCTCTCCTGGATCTATTTTTCTAGGTCAGTTGTTTTTCCAATGAGATAGTTCACATTCCCCCTTCCTATTTTTTCATTCTTTTGATTTCATTTTCTTGGTTCTTGATGTTTCATAGAGTTGTTAGCTTCCACTTACTCATTCTAGTTTCTTCAGTCAGCTTCTGTGCCTCCTTTTCCCTCTGGCCAATTCAGTTTTTTTTTAACGAATTCTCCTCTTTAGAGAATTTTTGTACATGTTTTTCCACTTGACCAATTTTGTTTTAAGGAGTTCTCTTCAGTGGATTCATGTGTCTCTTTTCACTATTTGGCTCATTTTGTTTTTTAAGGTTATTTTCTTCAATATTATTTTTGTGCCTCTTTCACCAAGCTGTTGACTCTTTTTTCATGATTTTCTTGTATTACTCTTATCTCCCCCGCCCCAATTTTTCCTTTGCCTCTCTTATTTGATTTCTAAAATCCTTTTTGAGCTCTTCCAGAGTCTGAGGCCAATTCACATTTTTCTTTGAGGCTTTGTATGTAGCTACTTTAATTTCTTTTTTTTAAATTTCTGAGTTTATGTTTTGACCTTTCTTGTCACCATAGTAACTTTCTATGGTCAGGTTCTTTTTTATTGTTTATGCATTTTTCTAACCTATTTCTTGACTTTTAACCTTATGTTAAAGTTGGGTTCTAGTTATGAATAAAAACTGGCTCTATCTGATCAGCCCATCAACCCATTGCTATCTTCTTGTATTTTAATAAACTGTTTTTACTTCTTTGTCTTGAGCTTTGCCTCATGAATCAGGGCAAAAGCTTGAACAAAAAATTTCCTTTTAAAACTTAAAGTAAAAAAAAAAAAGTTGGGCTCTGCTCCTGGGGTGATGGGGATACTGTCATAAGCTTCAGGTTTTTTCGTGTTGTTTTCAGAGCTAGTTCTGGGGGTCTATAAGTTCTCATTTATTCAAAGGTCTAAGGAAAAGTGTAGTCACTGCTCGCCTAGCCTGTGTTTTGTGTGTCAGTGACCACAAGCCTTCTTTTCTACCCCGAAATTATGACCAGGGTCCCTACTCCTGCTAGTGCTCCTCCTCCTCCTGTGAGTGTGATCCAGAACTACATATGGACAATTGTTGAATTTTCTCAGTACCAGTACAGGGTCCTCTGTAATCTCCTTCTGACCAGTTGTCCTAGCCCTTTACTATCTATGGGTGACAGCTACAGAACCTGCTGCCACCAATTCAGTTTTCCTCCAAGGCCTGCTGCTGCCTTGCCAAGGCAGGGCCTTTGCTGGCTGGACTGTACACTACTCTTTCTTCAGAGAGATAGACCTTTCTTGTCAATCTTCTAAGTTGTCTTGGGCTAGAAAATTTTTCACCCCATATTTTTGTTGGTTCTGCTACTCCAGAATTTGTTTTAAGACATTCTTTTTAATGTTATTTGAAAAGGAATTTAGGAGAGATCAGGTGAGTCCTTGCCTTTATTCTGCCATCTTAGCTCTCAAACTTATGCTTTAGAAAAATCATTTTGGAATCTGAGGATGGTTTGCAGTGGAAAGAGGCTTGAGTCAGGGAGACCAGTAAGAAGGCAATATCGAAGGAGATGTAATAAGGGCCCAAAACATACAGCTAGGGTTGTGATTATGTAAATAGAGAGAGGGGAACACATAGGAAAGATGTTGTGAAAATAGAAATGACAAGATTTAGCTACAGATTCGATATAAGGTGAATAAGAGTGAGGAGCTGAGGAAGGAAGGAAATGAGCATTTATGTAGTGCCTGCTATGTGTTAGGCACAATGCTAAATGCTTTACAGATACCTCATTTAATCCTAACAACAACCCTGAAGAGTAAGTACTCTAGTTATCCCCATTTTACAGTTGAGGAAAATTGACCAGGGTCACACAGGTAGGAAGTGTTTGAGTTGGGATTTAAATTCAGGTCTTCCTGACTCCAGACCCAGTAATCTCTACATTGTGCTAACTAGATGCTCTTAGGACACTAAACTTGCAAACCTAGATGTCTGGGAAGATGGTGGTACCTACAACATATGAGAGAAGTTCAGAAGACAGAAGGGTATTGGGGGGAAAGAATAACAAGTTCTGTTTTGATCTGGTTGAGTTTGAGATGCCTGTAAGATATCCAGTTTGACATCTCCAAAAGGCAGTTGGTGATGCATGATGGTAGCTCACAAGAAAGACTGGGGCTGGATATGTAAATTTGAGAATCATCTGTATAGAGATGGTAATTGAACTCTTGGAAGTTGATGAGATCACCAAGCAAACTGTTATATAAGGATAATAGAAGAGGGCCTAATTCTTCATGAGTCCACATAAATATCTTTATACTGTTTCCCCTTTTTCTTTTTCTTATATTTGTTTCTCTTTGTGTCTTCAATTCCATTCTCCAGTTTCCTATATGTCTGGGACCAACTACCCCTATAGAACTCTTTACAATCTGCTGTTCCCAAATTGGGGGGTATCTGCCATACTCTTTTTTCCTCTCTGTCTGTTTGTCTGTCTATCTGTCTCTCTCTCTCACACACACACACACACACACACACACACACACACACACACCATTTCCATCCTGGCAGCCAGTTCCTCCTTTTTCATCAGAATCAGATCTAGGCTAGAGAGAGGCTTCTCCTCACTGGTCCCTGCAGTTTTTGTAGGATAAAACTACCCTGAAGGCAGACCAAGATATTATCAGCTGCCCTGGTTTGGCCAGAGAACTCCAGCAGATACTCAAATAATTAACATCCCCATCACTATTTCAAGCATGCCTCTGTGCCGGGCTTGTGATTCATTTCCCAAACTCCTCATCTATTTCTTCTTTCTGTCCAAATGATCTGTAGTGTAACCTGATTAAAATATTTATTCTCTTTCTCCCTCTATTGATTCTCACTCAAGTGTTCTCCACCCTCCTCCCCTTTCCCCTGCGGGCTTCATATATTTTCAGTCTATATCTCCCTCTCTCACCCATGCTGGAATTACAGAAGTCACTCATGGGCCCGATCTTATCACTGATCGGCTTACAAGTTTTGATCTGCTCAGCCCACCCCTCCTTAAGGGAGCCTGGTGCCTCAGGGACCACTATATTTAACTCAGTGTGGGCATCTCATAGGCTTTAACCCTACTTCAGCCCAGAATTCCCAAGCTCAATGAATTCAGCAGCCTCAGCATCCCTAGTGGCAGTCTGCTGCTCCCTAGTAGCCCCACTATGGCATGTACCACTAGATCATCCCCTGCCTGGTGAATTTTTTATTCAAACTTTGAGGCCTAGAACATATACAATCTATTCCATGAAGCCTTCCTTAATTCCCCACCTTCACTCCTCACTTAAAAGATACTTCTTCCTTTGACCTCACAAAGTGCTTTGGCACATCTCTAATGCCCTTAGTATGCAATATTGTGTATTATAGTGATTTATATTTTAGTTTTATTCTCATACTATACTATGGTTTCTAAGGGTATGGCTTATCTATTGTTTAGTCTTCATATCCCAAACGCTCCTCTTCCCCTCCACCCCCTGCCAAGTCATATTATTCATTATAGGACCCTGTACCAAGTAAGTGATAAAAGGATTTTTGTTGAAATGGTAGCTGCTGAAAATGTATGGACCATCCTTGTTCCCTCCAGAGTACACCGTCAGTAAAGCTGTTTACAGCAATTGGTCAGGCACTGTCTTTCCCACTCTGCCTGAGGAAAAACATAGAGTGGCTGTGAGATACAATGTTCTTGTAAGTCAAATAAGCGAGACAGTTGCCATTGGCAACAGAGCACTGAACTGAAAAACTCAGTAATTCAAAATAGTTGGGGAGAAAACCTGCATGATGCTGGGAAGAGGGAAACTTTGGTTCTGGTTCATCTCTACTTCTAGCTAGCTGTGTAAGCTTAAGCAAAGCTTATTCCGTCAGCAGGACTCAGTTTCTTCTTCTGTAAAATGAGGGGGTTAGACTTCAAGGGCATCACAGTTTCAAAATGATATAACAGTAAAAATAAAACAAAACAAACCAAAAAAACTAAAATGCGGAATATTCTGAAGGAAAAGGAATTTTAGATACAAATAGATACCATAGCAAATATGGATAGCAACGTATTGCTCTAGAATGTTTACTTGGAGTGCTTGCTTTAACAAATGGGAAAATTTAATAAAATTTCAGAATGTTAGAATGTAAAATATTAAAATTAAACAAAACTTAGGAATTGGATGCAGGATGTTAAAGCTCAAAGGGTCGTTAAACCAATGGAATGTCATTGTTAGAAGTGACTTCAAAAAGTAGAATGTAGAATGTTTGCACTGGAAAGAGGATCTCATAATATTTCTACATTATGAATCTCAAAAGAACCTGATGATATAGAGTATATAATACTGGAAATGAAGCAGCCTTGAAACATAGGAGATCAGAGGGGAGGACATTGTCCTCAGCACTAAAAAGGGGTCCAACCCCTCATTTTACAGAGGATTAAGCCCTGGTTAGGATTAGGGAAGTAATTTGTCCAAAATTGAGTGTCGGATTAGTGGCCAAACTGACACTAGAATTAATGATCTTAACTCTTAGCAGGTCTACTACTAGATTATATAGGTTCACAGATTCAAAATTGTCATCCACTTTAAGGATCTAGTCCAATGTCCTCATTTCATAGATTTAAAAAGAAAAAACCCACCTGAGATTCAGAGAGGTTAAGTGATTTATCCAAGGTCACACAGGTAAATTGGTAGGAATATTTGGTAATTATAATATAAAATAATCATGAATCCTCATGAGGGTAGCCAAGAAGAATTTGAAACCTCCCCTGCCATCCAAATCTTAACTATTCATTTGCTTAGTAAATTCCTTCTTAGTAAATAGTGTGGTTGTGAATTGCAGCTCGACTTCTGTGTAAGCTTCCCAAATTCACAAACTTTGGGAAGCCTATGGATGAATTGTGTTTAGAACTTTAAAGGTTAGCCTTCTTTTGTTATTTTCATTAATTTTCTTTCCTCTTATCAGAGTTTTTCTCTCCTGCCCTCTCTTGTTCTTCCCTTTTGTGCTACTCTCTTACAGGAGAGATTTCACAGCATGTCAAAATGGAAGGGAACCACAGAATGTCACAACTAGAAGAAAGACTTTAAAACTTGTGACATAGAACGTCTCCCTCTACACTCTTTTGGTGACATCATCAGCTGCCAAGGGTTCAATTAGCATCTCTGGACAGGTACCTCCCAGATCTATATAGCCACCCTGGTCTCTCACTTAAGCTCTCGTGATGCATCATTGACTACCTGTTGGCCATCTCCAACTAGATATACCATAGTTGTCTCAAATTCAATATGTCAAAAAACAGGATTTCCCATTTAAGCCAAACTCTACTCCCAACTTCCCTATTTCTGTTGAGAGGACCACCATTAATCTAGTCACTCATATTGGCAACTTCTCCAACATTTTTTCAACATTTCATTCAACATTCAACATTCTTCACTCTTCCTTCTCCCTCATCTTGCCCCATATTCAATCAGTTACCAAGATTCATCCCTTTTGGCTCTAAAAGTCTGACATCCACCCTCTTCTCTCCACTCACGTGGTACAGACTGTTGCCTGGACTATTGTAACAATCTCCTAATTAGATTTCCAGCTCACAGTCTCTCTTCTCTCCAACTCATTGTCTACCCAGCTGCCAAAATAATCTCCCTAAAACATAAGTCTAGCCATGTCACTTCTCTGTTCAAGTTTACTTTTCAAGTTTACTGTACATTATTGCCCTAAGTGGAGATAAACTGACCTACTGGGATTCCCTGAACTCCATATTCCACTTCTGTGCCTGTAGCACTTGTCTAGAAGGCATTCTTTCCTCCCCTTCCATCCCCTCTTAGAACCTCTAGCTTCCTTCAAAGGCTTAGTCCGGTGCCATCTCCAAAGGGAAATCTTTCCTGATTTTCCGAGATGTGTTCCTCTTCTTTACATTATCCATATGTGCATGTAGATGTATGTGTAGTTTCCTCCCAGTAGAATGCAAACTCCTTGAGGGCAAGGACTAGTTTTCCTTTTGACTTTGGATTCCCATCATCGTACACAGTGCCTGGCACATATGGGACTGGATTGACTGGATTAGAAGAGATTTTAGGAACATAAACTTTCAGAGGTAGAAGGGACCTTAAAAGAGAGTATAGATTGTCAGATCCAGAAGGGAACTTAAAATTTATCTAAGCCAACACCCTCATTTTGCATTTGAGAAAACTGAGGTCAATAGAGAGGAAAAGCCTCCCTCAAGATCACACAGTGAGGTACTGGAAGGGATGTGTTTCAGGATAGAGCTCTTTCCATTACATATTGCCAAACATTGCTGCTTCCTTTGGATGCTGCTGGGTAGCAGCCAGTTCTGGGAGCAGGTTAGGGCTTTGTGCGTGTGTGCTGGAATGGGGACTGACAGGGGAGACGATTATAGTTACTAGCTGGGGCTAAGGAGGCCTGGCTTCCTAAACAGGAAAAAAAATACAAAGGAAATCAGGGTTAAAGACATCCTGAGACCCTGTCTCTGGCTTGTGGGAATGGGGCCAGAAAACAGCGGAGTGGCTAGAAGGGACAAGGAATGGGGTTTGCACATTTCTGGGGATAGAAACAGAAGAGAAAAATTAGGAGGAAAGGAGGCCACATGGTGGCTGAACACCTACCCTCTGTAGCCCAAGTATATAGGAAAACAAGGGACTGGGTGATGGAGGTGGGGGGGGCGGTGCGTGTTGCAGACGTCTGCTGGCTACAGTTAGTAACTCAATCCCTGCCCTGAAAATAAGCTGGGTTCTAAAATAGAGCATGAGGGTGGGGAGAAGGAGGGAGAGAGGAGATGGGGTGGATCAGAGTAAGGGTTTTCCCCAGCACACTGAGGAAAACTGAGCCAGAGGGGACTAAGGTACTTTCCTTCCAAGATTCAGCCTCCTCACAAATATTTCATTTGTCTAAACACTAATAAAGAACACAGCTGGAAACCGTGTGGTCTTGGGCAAATTTCTTTACCTCTATGATCTGCATATGTATATTTTAAAATCTCTTCCAGCTGTGACATTCGATTGTCTAAGTTCTAATTTTTTTTAGTATTAACATTCCGTGTTCCATCTTCTAAGCTTCTTTCCAGCTGGGAAATAACCTAAAATTCCTTCCAGGTCTAACACCAGGTCTATCATATGAGGATGATAATACATGAACTTCCTTCCTCAAAACATTGTTGTAATTAAAGGCTTTGCAAACTTTAGAGTGTTATAAAAATGAAAACTATTCATTTTTAAAATTTATTTTATTCTGAACTTAAGAAACACCAAATAAAATGGGCATTTCCACATAAAGAATAGAACAGAAAAAGAGAATTATGCACAAAACTACATAAAGTACTTGATAAAGTACGCCTTGCATTTTCAAATATATAATAACTTCAGACTATAGCTTTCAAATCTTTCTTGCTTGTCTGTGTTTCTTTATGTCCTCTCTTCGCATGTCTGTATACTTTCAAAAGATACCTCAATGGTTTTCTTTTCTTTCCTCCTTTTCCTCTGCCTCCTTTTCTTCCTCCTTCTCCTCCTGTTTCTCCACCTTTACCTATTCCCCCTACTCCTCAGATCACTCTTGTTAGAAAAGAAACAAAGTCCTTGTAACATATGTATCATCAAACAAAACCAGTTCCTACATTGGCTATGTCTGAAAATGTGTATCTTACTCTGCTATTTGAGTCTATCACTTCTTTTTCAAGAGGTGGGTAGCATGCTTTATCACCAGTCCTCTAGTATTGTCTAGTCATTGTGTTAATCAGAGTTCTCAAAACTTTCAAAGCTCATTTCTTTATAATGTTATTATTGTATAAGTTTTCCTCCTGGTTCTGCTCATTGTACTCTGCATCCATTCATTCAGGTCTTGTCAGGTTTCTCTGAAACCATCCATGTCATCGTTTCTTATGACACAGGAATATTCTATTATGTTTATGTGTCAAAATTTGTTTAGCCACTTCCCAATTGATAGGCATCCCCTATTAACTTCCAAACTTTGCTACTACCAAAAAAAACCCAAGCCCTACTATAAATATTCTTGTACATGTGAAACTTTTTTTTCTCCTTTTTCTTTGCTTTCTTTGGGATTTATGGGCCTGATAGTGGTATTGATAAGTCAAAAGATATGCATAGTTCAGTGATTTGGGGGGGGGAGGTATAGTTACAAACTGTTTTCCATAATGATTGGACAAATTCACAGCTCCACTGACAGTGCATTAGTGTGCCTATTTTCCTTCAGCCCCTTCAACAATAGTCATTCTCCATTTTTATCACTTTTGCAAATCTAATAGGTATGAGCTGGAACCTCAGAATTGCTTTTATTTGTATTTCTCTACTGGTGTTTGGGAGGTTTTTTTTTTTAATATGGTTGCTTATTACTTGGATTTTTTTTCCTTTGAATGCTGTCTGTACACATCCTTTGACAATTCTTCCATTCGAAAATGGCTCTTGTTCTTATAAATTTGACCTAGTTTCTTATATCTTGGATATGAGACCTTCATCAGAGAAATTTGCCACAAAGCTGTCCCCCACAATTAACTGTTTCCCTTCAAATTTTAACTGCCTTGGCTTTGTGCAAAATATTTTAAATTTTGTATGTCCCCAAATTGTCCTCTTAATCTTGTTTTCTTTCTTTCTCTTCCTTCCTTCCTTCCTTCTTTTCTTTGTTTCTTTCTTCCTTCCTTTCTCCCTTTTTTCCTTCCTTCCTTCCTTTCTTCTTTCTTATCTTACTCTTGAACTCTCCCTCACTCACAGATCTAAAAAGGTAATTTCATCCTTGCTTCTATTATTTCTTTACAATATCACCTTTTATTTCTAAGTCACATATCCATGTGGAGCTTATCTTGATATGTGGTGTAATATGTTAAGTTATATTTAATTTCTGCCTGTCTGCTTTCCAGTTTTCCCATCAGTTTTTGTTGAATAGTGTGTCCTTACCTCAATAGTTTTGGTCTTTGGGTTCATCAAATAATTGTGTTTGCTTCTATATTCTGTGTATCAATCTGTTCTATCAATCAAATCATATCAAATAGTTTTAATAATTATTTGTTTATAGTATAGATGGATAGCTGGTTCCACTAGAGAAAAGTGCTATTATTGTTGCTATTGCCCGGGATGACTCTTGATTTGAATTTAAGTCTCCTGACTCTGAGTACAGGCATTTTCAGCTAATGTGCACAGGAATCTCTACAATGAGCTAAAAGGAAAGGTTTCCTAGGGACTCCAGCAGAAAGCATAATGACGACCCAACAGACTGCCTCCCGTGGGGGCACCAAGTTGGTACCAACCCAACAAGAGTTTCCAGACAACGAGAGCTTTGCTACTAATGATCTACTTCCCATGGTTTCTAAGCCTGTAGTACTCTTATGCAATCAAAGTGGTCAATCTAGATCCGTGATATAGGATTAAGATCATAGATTTTGATTCAGGCGATCTGAGTTCAAGCCCTCTGATAATTGCTACCTGTATGAGATTGGATAAGTCCCTTCCTTTCTACGACTCTATTTCCCTTCTGTCAAATGGGGTATTATGATAAAAGTGCTTTGTAAATCTCAAATATCTATAGAAATGGAAGTGGTGCTATTATGCCCACAATATCCCCAAAAGGTAGGATGAAAGAGCAGTCATCATTCCCACATACAAAGTCCCAGAGATACCAAATGACTACTCCTAATTTACCAAGTGTATATAAAGTGCCTACATTGTCTAAGGTAATTTGGATAGCTTTAGCACTAGGATTGCTCCTCCAAACTGCTGGAGATTCAGTCTGGGTGATCTTAGGCAAGTCATTTCTACTTCTTGGACCACAGTGTCCTCTTTGTGAAATGAGGAGGTTTAACTAGATGACTTCTCAGGATCTTCCCTTCTCTGATTCTAAGCTCTCCAGCCCAGTGCCCTTTCCAGCAAACTGTTCTGAGGTGGGAACAGTTCTGGGGCCAGGTCAATGTGGGAAAAAGAGAACATGAAATCTTAAAAAGGGTTCCAGTTGGGAAGCAAAAGAACCGGATATCGATTATTTGTCAAAGTCTTCCTCTGCTTTCCTACGAGCTATTTGATAAGTATTTTTAAAAGAGGCTATAGAATCATAGATTATCAGAACTAGAAGGCTCCTTATTTCTCACAGGGGTAATCTGAGGGCTAGGGAAGGGAAGTGACTCGTTTAAAGTTGCACAGTGAATTAGCATTGATCTGGGACAACAACCGAAGTTTCCTGGATCAAAGGTTCTTCCCGCCATACTACCTTGTCCCTCTATACGTGTGGTATGAGTGTGCGCGCTTGCGTGTGTGTGCATGTCCCCATAGAGGAAATATTTATGCTCAGGATTGTGCCTCTGCATCCTTTCCTCTTCATTACCCGTTAATTAGTTTTTCATTTCTTTTGGCCAGCTCCATTTCCCACATGTCCTCCCAGGCTTTTCCTCCGAGTTCCCCAGGGCTCCAGACAACAAACCCACCTTCATGTCAGCACCTCTATGCATGCCATACTTTCTGGACTTGGGGCCAGGTGGGTCTTTGTGGCTGTGTTGATCATTTAACAACCAACGGCAATTGCTTTATCTCCAAATGAAACTCAGAGAGGTCCATTTGCACTTCTTCATTCTACATTCTGAGGTCTCTCCCAGTTCTGACGTTCATAGAATCACAGAATTTCACAGTTTGAGGGGACATCAGTATCTATCCAGTCCTAGCCTCACTTGGAAAGAAAAAAAAAATCCTCTTTAGATCAGACCCAACAAGTGGTCAATCCAGTCTTTGCTTGATGTCTCCAAGTGAGAGAAAGCCTACCAGATAGCCCATCCTGCTTTGGGGCAGCTCTAAGTGTTTGTTTTCATTGAGCCTAAACTTGTCTCTTATCTTTTAAGGTCTCTTCCAGCTATGATATGCCGTGTTCTCATCTAAATCTCATTCCAGGCTGCTCTTGATTTTCTATGTTCTCTTTTAATGGTCCATAATACAGAACCTGCTCTTCCTTCCCCTCCCCCACTCACCTCTCCCAACCCCCTTCTCCCTCACCCCCACTCTCTCCTCCCCCATCCCCAAACATTTAGGACACATTGGCTTTTTGGTATGGTGACTAGTACATATAGCATCTTGTATAATGGAACTGATCTTTTTACAGCAAGCATACAGTTAATTGGAAGGAATTTGTTTCTTCAGACTCTAGTTAGAATTCCTGATTTGGGCGGGGGCGGGGGTTGGTGAGGGAAAGAATATCTTTTCTCTCTCTTTTCAGTTTTTCCCTTATTTGTGCACTAGCTTCCTGGCTTCCAGCACTGCTTTTGGATGCAGAATTTCCTCATTCATTTTCCTTTGTTGCTGTTTTCACATCGGAAGGTCAAACAGATAGCAACAGTTCTATGTGAATATAAATTCACTAGCTTGTGAACCCACAAAATGTTGCAACAAGAAAAGCCCTTAGAGCATAATATGTTAGAACTTAGAACATATAATTTGAGAGTTGTAAAAGGCTTAGAGCTTAGAACATAAAATGTAAAAACTCGGAGGATCTTAAAAATAACTTAGTGCTACCTCTTCATTTTACAGATGGACCTCTTTAAGTTCTATAGAGAGGTGGCACAGCGGATAGAATTCACGAAAGGTCTGAGTTTGAGTCCTGCCTCAGACATTTAGTTGTTGTGTCACCATGGATTGCCTGACTTTGGGTGGGGTTAAATGAGGGGATTGAACTTTATGGGTCCCTTTCAGTTCTAAATCTATAATTTTAGAGGAAGGAATTTGGTCAAAGTCACACAAGTTAATAGTAAAGCAAGATTTGTTGCTCTCAGGCCAATGCTTTTTTCACTGCAATGAGTTTTTTCTAGGGATCTTAAAAAAAAAAAGTGACTTTACCTGAGAAGAATTAGCTTAGAAGGAAGGTAATGGGAAAGGAACACACATTTATTAAGGGCCTGGTACCATGGTACCACATACCAGGCATTGTGCTAAGCACTTTACAAATATTATTTCATTTGATACTCAAACAAGCCTGCAAGGGGCTGTTATTATCCCCATTTTAAAATTGAGGAAACCGAGGCAAAGAGGTTAAGTCACACAACTAATAAATGTCTGAGGCTGATTTTGAACTCAGGTGTTCCTGAATCCAGTCCCAGACTTCTGTCCACTACACCACCTAGTTGCCTAGGGAGAATAAAATAATCTTAACACTCCTTCCCCGACCCCCTTCACATCAGAAGGTAGCAGCAAATTCCAGAAGTCACAGATATGTTCAATAAGAAAACAAGATAAAAAAGAGAAGATTCTCAATGAGGTTATCACCACAAATTGAAGTACTTCCTTCACAAGAGCAACCGGATATTCTGCAGGTTACCTGCATGTGCTCCTATCCTATCCTATGCCTCAGATTTCCCATAGAACTAACTATCCTGGAATACCCAGGAATCTACTACCCGTCATAGTAGCCTCTCTTAGGATCATGGGGGCCATCTCCAGTCATTCTGATCTATATCTCACCACTGGATCCAGATGGCTCTGGACCCGAAAATTGAAGGTGGAGACCTTGCACAGCCCTGTCTCACTTCAATCCAATTCACTTGCAAGTCATGGCATCATCTTCCTGGCATCATGGTCCTTTTCCAGAATGAAGGACAAACAACAACAAAAACAACAACAACAGTAATCTTAGGATCATGGAAAGTTAGTAATAGAAAAGACCTTCAAGAGTGAAGTTTAACTGTTTCACACGTTGAGGCTTGTCTGGGATGTGACATGTATCCTGAGGTGGTTGGGAAGATTCTCTTCTCTGCCATCAGCTTGAGGCCTCACCAATCATTTTCACTTTTTAGGGGCCCAGTAACTAGCACCCTAGTTCTATTAACCACTTAATGTTGGATTAGTTTTTGCAAAGGAATATTTACTTCAAAAATATAGCAAGAACAAACATATCAACATTTCCTCCAACACCTCAGGGTCATATATACATACTTCCACATACTCACCAACACACTCAGCCAACCCCCCCCCCACATACATACATATGTGCATGCATACAAACAGACAGATAGACATACACACACCACCTAGGGCTCTGGGGAAAAGGGGAGGATTAATTTCACAACTTAGCTCAGTCCCTACATAGCATTAGTCTCACCAAATTCAAGTCCAGATCTCTGCTGGACTAGCATCCCTGAATCCTTGCACCTCAAGATGTTACTGAAAGGTCAGCATTATACCTGCCCGGGATTTCTGGTCTCCCGGATCTCTATGGCTCATGCTCTTGTGTCAGAGACTCTACTTCTTGCACCTACAGTAGAAAAGAAAAAAGCAAAAGGTCAAAAGCCCAGGCCCATTTCTTGGGACCACATGGCTTGAAGTGCAAGGGAGGATGGCCCTTAGACCCTTCCCCATTACCTTATGGTGGGAAGTTAAGGAGGTATTCACCCTCAGACAGAAAAATCAGAAAAAGTTGCTGAATCAGACCGTTTTAAAGATGCTGACCTTTCCAGCAACACAACCAATAAAAAAAGATCACTCCTAACTCTATGGTAGGCTAATGCAGAATGTACACGAATGCTTTAGTCCTCTGGCATCCCAGAAGCACGTCCCTAACCCATTATAATAATATGTGTTAGTCAGTGAGCCAGTCAATAAATAGTTATAAAGTGCCTATTATGTACCAGACTCTGTGCTATAAGCACTAGCACTACAAAAAAAGGCAAAAGTCCGTTCCTGCCCTTAAGGCGCTTATAATCAAAATACAAAACAGTATAGGAAAGGAAACAGGAAAGTAAAGAAGAGGAAGAGGATACTGGAGCTGGGACATAATGAAAAAATCTAGAGCAGTGCACCAAGGTGGGAAATGAAGAGATTACTGACCTGGGCCCCTTCCTTAAGTGAGGGCTCTGGAAGGAGAGGTCTCTACCCTCTAAGCAGAGGAAAGAAGGGACCCTAGGAGTTGAGACCTAGCTCTGTTACTAACTCATTGGTAACCATGGGCAAATCATTTCATGAGCTTTAGTTTGCTCCTATGAAAAATAAGAGCATTGGACAACATAGCCTCTAAGATGTCTTTCTGCCTCACCAGGCTATGTTCTATGTTCTATGTTTTGTGTTCTATGTTCTAAAGTCTCTCCCAGCCTTAACATTTTGTGCACTTAGCTCTAAAGTCCCTTTTCGCTCTGACATTCTGTGATCTGAGGGCTCTTCAGCTTTGTGAATATGCAGCAGAATCTGAGGGATTTGGGGGTAAAGAGTGTCACCTGAAGACTGCGTCAGTGTAATGGCAGCGTGTTACCTCTAATGACAACAGATTTACGCCCGTCACAGCCAAACTGTTTTTGTTAGGTTATGAAGCAGCAAGTAAGGTCCAGGAGAACTGGGGAACAGGACAAACACATTTTAAGGGAGGGACAGGACAGAGAGCTCACCAGCTCTGAAGAGGGTAGGCCAGAGCAGGGTTGCAGAGACAGGCGCCCCAGGCGACCAAAAGAGGAGGGAGACTCTGAAGGGCCAGCTGAGTCAACTGGAGGGTTTGCCTGCTTGAGAGACCACAAAGCAAGGCCAGCGAAGGGCAAGTGTATGACTGTCCCTGAAAAGAAGAACATATGCCCAAACCCGTTAAACCACTTTTACCAGCAGCATTAGCAAAAAAGTGTGTGCTTGGGGAGGGGAAAAGGGGAGAAGGGAGGAAAAACAGGCAAGAGAACATTTTTGTATTTTCTCTGTTTGCTTTTCTCAAATTATTTCCAGCCTCAAAGAGATCTTCTACTCCTCTGGGCTCTGCCAAGAAAGATGCCATGTCCCTTGCTGTATCTGAGCACGGCCATCCCAGGAACCTTCCTGGGATAGAGGAGGTATGGGGTCGGGCAAAGTGCACTGGCCAGAAGTCAAAGGGTTTGGGTTCAGGCACCCGCTCTGCCAGTGACTTAATATGCCTTCATCAACTCACTCTTTCTTGACCTCATTTTTTCCATCTTTATAGTGAAGGGGTTAGACTAAATTATCTGTAAATCTGTTGGTCAGCAAGCGTTTATTAAGAGCCTACTATGTGCACTATGTCCACTGTGCTAAATGCTAGAGATACAGAAAGGTAGGAGACAGTTCCAGTGTTCAAGGAGATCCAGGCTAATGGAGGAGACAGCATAAAAACAACTACGTGCAAACAAGATATATACAGGATGAATTCAAGATAATTAACAGAGGGAGGCTACTAATATAAAGAGGGATAAAAAAAGTCTTCTTGTAGAAGGTGGGATTTTAACTGGGACCTAAAGAAAGCCATGGAAGTCAGGAGGCAGAGATGAGGAGGGAGGGAATTCCAAGCATGGGAGGTAAACATCTCCAGAGTGTGGAGATGGAGTGTCTTAGGTGAGGAGTTGCAAGGAGTCCAGTGTCACTGAATCACAGATTAGTAGGAGTGACTAAAATGCAGGAAGAGTGGACAGATGGGAAGGAGTTTTGAAGGGCTTTGAATGCCCAACAGAGGATTTAAATTTGATCTTGGAGGTGCTAGGAAGCCACTGGAGTTTATTGAATGGGGGATGGTAGTGGTGACATAGAAGATCAATTTGACAGTTTAATGGAGGATTGCTTGGAGTGGAGAGAGACTTGAGGCAAGGAGACCAATTAGCAGCAGGCTATTGAAATATAAAATATGCAAAATCAGGTGTGCACTGATGATGCTTCCCTCAGAGAAGTTGCAGCGCCAGAAGAGAGAAGGTGCAATATATGAAAGATATTGGAAAGGTAAAATCAATAAGACTTGGCAACAGATTGGATAGGTGAGCTGGCAGACAACCAAAGTGGCAAGTCTGGGTGACTGGTGCTGCCTTTGACGTAATAGGAAAATTAGGAAGAAGGGAGAGATTGAGGATAAAGATGATGAATTCATTTTTTGACATGTTGAGTTTAAGATGTCTACAGGACAGTTTGAAATTTCCATAGGAAGTTGGAGGTGAGATACTGGAGGTTAGAGAGGTCCCTTCACACTCTGACATTCTGTGTTCTATGTTCCAAAGGCCCTTCTAGTTCTCTCATTCTATGTTCTGTTTGAGAAATCAGCTTCACAAGTGAAATAGAGACAAGACATGGCTTGTCGACATTTTGTCTGAAAAAGATCCTGGGGGTTTAGTGGACTCCAAGCTTAATATGAGTAAGCATTGTGATGTGTGATGTGGCAGCAAAGAGAATTTAACACAACGGTAGGGAACCTGTGGCCTCGAGGCCACATGTGGCCCTCTTGGTCCTTAAGTGTGGCCCTTTGACAGAATCCAGTTTCATCAAGGGGCCAAACTTGAGGACCTAGAGAGCCACATGTGACCTTATGGCCACAGGTTCCCCACCCCTGGTTTAATATTAGTCTGAATGAATAGCTTATATATGATGTTGTAAAGTTTGCAAAGTATTTTAAGGAGGTATTAGTCACATTGTAACATGTATTATCTTGTCAGACTAATTTTTAGTATTATGATCAGTTCTAGGAATCACAGTTTAGGAAAGAGGTTAATAAATTGAAACATGAATAGAAAGAAGATAACTAGGATGGCCTCAAATTAATTTCATATGAAGATTATTTGAAACAACTGGGGATAGTTAGCTTGGAGAAAAGAAGACTTCCTAGTGCTTAGCACAGTACCTGGGACATAGGAAGCATTTAATAAATACTTGTTGACTGACTGATTGACTGATTGACTTTTTATCATGGAAACCTTATAGCTCTCTTCAAATATTTGATGAACTACCAAGGGGTGGGATTAAATTTTGCTCTGATTGACCTCTGAGCAAAGAACTAGGAGCAGTAAGTGGAATTTGCAAAGAGGCAAATTTAGACTTGAAGTAAAGAAAAATTTCCTAACAACCAATGCCACTGAAAAGTGAAATAGACTGCCTGGAAAGATAGTAGGTTCCTGGTAGGGGTGTACTGGTAAATGTTTAACAACCAGCTCTCAAAAAAAAAAAAGAATGATGCATGGGAAAGCATACTTTTAAGTTTATTCATTTAATCTGCATTAAACATTCTTTACATCACTTTATTAATTCTAGACAACCAACAAAACAATAGATCAAGTCCTGATTTGTAGTGTTTTTGATTTCTAAGGTACAAATGCTTACACTGAAAATTTAATAATCAACTCCCCTGAGCCTGTTGGTACTTGTTCCAACACATTCCTTGGGTCCTTAAGCAAAATATAGATGATGCCCACCTGAGGAATAAATTGTACAGGGGATTCTCATTCAGATAAGGGATGTACACGATGGCCTCTGGGCATCCCTCTGACTGGGATGCTGTGATTCCAAGGTCCCCCCTAGCTCTGACATTCTATGTTCTAAGTCAGGGGTTCTTAATGCAGGATGCATGAACTTGTTTTCTTAAATATTTAATAACTATATTTCAATATAGTTTGTTTTACTTTGTAATCTTATGCCTTTCATTTTGTTTTATAAAAAATATTATTCTGAGAAGAGATTCATAGACTTCTCTAGACTATCAAAGGGGTCCATGGCACCAAAAAAAGAAAAAAGGTTAAGAGCCCCTGGTCTGTTTCCTTTCAGCTGTAACATTCTGTGGTCCAAGATGCCTCTCAGCTCTGACATTCTTTGTCCTTTGGCCCTGTCTGGCTCTGGGTGAGCTAAGCCTTCCAGGCCCTGTGGTTGCTGAATGAGATATGTCACAGCGTGCACTGGGGACAGTTAGGAAAGGGCTTTGTCCTGTGGGAAATGATAGGGAAGAGGTGGGAGGGAGGCAAGAAATTTACTTTAGGAATGTCCTGATAGGAGTCTTCTCATTCCCAAATCATTAGTTAAGACTGTCATTTGATTGAGTCTTCTTTGATTTTCCTGCTTCAAAGTGATGGTCAAGGCCTCACTCCGTGAGCTTGACAGAAATGTGGAATCACAGAATCACGGAATTTTAGGGACCTCAGAGATCATCTAATCCAGCCTTCCTGTTTTACAGCTGAGGAAACTAAGGCCCAAGAGAAGGGAATGATTTGACCACCATTATGAATCCATTAAGTGAATGTGCCAGCATTTAAATCCTGGTCTTTTGATTTGAAATTCTATTATCTTTCCTTTATATGTTTACAGTGTTGATCTTTGACCCCTGAATTTGGGTCTTGGTTCTGCCACTGACTTCTCTAAGTCTTAGTTATCCCATTTGTAAAAAGGGGTATAATCATCCTTGCCCTATTTCACAAGGATATTGGGAGGAAAGTGCTTTGTAAGTCATAAAATGCTCTAGAAATGTGGGGTGGCCTTACGCACACTCAAAGAATTTTTGAAGCAGGAAGAGATCTTAGAGATCAGAGAATCCAACGCCCTTTGAGGAAACTGTGGCCCAGAGAGGAACTTTAGATTTTGATCACTAGACAGAGAGTTAGATAGGACCTTCTAGAGCTGAACATGACTTGCCTGAGGCTATGCAGAGAGTCAATGGTAGGGAAGTGGTGAGAACCCAGTTCTTTGGCCTCACTCAATGAGGCCATTCTTTTGTCTGATCTTGGCAAGGACCTCACAAGGTTGGCAAAGCAGGGATTATTATTCCTGTTTTACACCTGAGGAAACTGATCCTCAGCTCTGAAGGTACAATGTGTTCAATGTTAGAAGGTTCCTGTCAATTCTATTGTTCTTGGATTCTAGATTCTCCTGCCTCAGGCATAGGGGAATCTGATTGGGCAAAAGCAGTGACTTTAGAATCTATAGAATCATAGACTGGGGCTAAGAGGAAACAGGTACCTCGAGAGGTCCTCTATTTAGTCCAAACTCTTTCTTATTTTACAGATGAGGAAATTGAGGTCCACAGAAGTAAGCTGTCAGGCCCCAAGGTCACAAAGCCAGGGAAAAGCAAAGCAAGAGTTTGACCCAGGTCCTCTGATACCAGATCCAGGCCCATTTCATTACACCTTGCTGAAGTTGGAGGACATAGTTTCAGACCCAGAATCTCTTAACCAGAAAGGCATTCAGAGGTCATCTGGTCTGCCCCCTGCCTGAAGTATGACTCTTCTCCAAGGCATTTCCATTAGGTGGTTATCTAGCCTACACTTGAATCCTTACCTGGAAAACGGTTAGTTTGAAGTGGTGATGGGATCAATCAGTCAAACAACAAGCAGTTATTTAGCATTTACTATGTTCCAGGCACCATGCCAAGCACTGGCGATAAGAAGGAAAAAAACAGCCCCACTTGGGATAACCAAGTATACAGAGGCTGGAACTTCAGTAAGCACTGAAGGCTGCAGAGATATTCTGAGAATTACCTATAGCTAGGAGATGTATTAGATAGACTGCTGAATCTGGAGTCAGGAAGACCTGAATTCAAAGACAACCTGAGGTACTAGCTGTGTGACCCTGGGCAAGTCACTTAACCCCTTTTGCCTTTAATTTACCAATCTGTAAAATGGAATAATAATAACCTACCTCCCACGGTTGTTGTGATGATAAAACGAGATATTTGTAAAGTTTTTTTTTTTTGCAAATCTTAAAGTGCTATAAAAATGCTAGCTATTATTGTTATTGTTGTTATTATTAAGAGTAGCAGTTGAAGCCATGCCATGGGATCAGGAATACTGGGAGAGAAGAGCAGGGAACCAGGGAAATTCTCATAGTTCAAAGGGCAGGGGAGTGTGGAGTAGTGGATAGAGAGTTGACCTTGAAGCCAGGAAGACTTGTATTCAAATCCTGCCACTGATGCATACTAGCTTTACGACCCTGGGGAAGTCTTTTAACCGCTATTTGACTCAGTTTCTTCATCTGTAAAATGGGGGTGATAATAGCACCTACCTCCCAGGGTTCTTGTGAGGACCAAATGAGATAGTAATTGTAACCTGTGCACAGTGCCTGACACAGTAAGTGCTATATAAATGGTAGTTATTGGCTGTTGCTTAAATCAGGGGTAGGGAATCTGCGGCCTCGAGGCTGCAGGTTCCCCACCCCTGAACTCTCAATGTTCTAGGCATCTCTTTAAAATTATAAGAG
>NW_020948264.1:0-2754 GCF_900497805.2 Vombatus ursinus | reverse complement strand
TGTTCTGCTTGGTAAATGTTTGACAACCAGCTCTCCTGAACAAAAAATACGCACAACACACTTTTTTTTTTTTAGTTCTTAGAGAAGCATTTACTGAAAAGGCTTAGCAAGAACATTAGTTACAAAATCAAATACAAAATACAAAAAAGATTCCCCCTATAAAACTTGGGATGCCCCCCCATCTATAAATGCACGCAGGTCCTTGGGAACAGTGGGCTAAAATGTAGAGTACAATGTTAATGAGGCACAAATATAGAGAACATGTGTGGTAACTCTTAGTACTTGAAGTATCTCTTTACGGAATCTTTATGAACTTCCTCTTAGGTATGTCTCTTTCTCTACACCCAAGGGTCTTTGGTGTGTCTGTCTTCTTTCAACTGGAGGCATTATTTCCTTCTGGTCTAGTCTATGGTCAGTGGTGGGAGAAGGAAGAAACTCAACCCTTACCTACTCCAACCTCCAAGAGTAATTCTCTCTCAAGCTCTTGGCTCCAACAATCAAATTAGAATCCTCCCCTGCCCAACTGGCCTCATTCTTGTATAGTCTGCTGTTATTATACCTAGGACCAGGGGTATGTATGATTATTTTAGCCAATTACAAGATGTTTCCTGTGTTGTATCATTGGCCTTTGTCCAAGTTCTATAATCACTTCTAATTGACTTTGTGGTGAGATTGTAGGAAAATTCCTTAACTACTCACTTAATACTCTGGGATTTTATGAATTGTGGTATCTGGGCCTTCAGTGATGACATTAATTGAAGTGAGGATGAACACTTCCCTCTTATAGGCATGACTTTTTTATGTTTCTCTTGAGTCTTGTATTTGAAAGTCAAATTTTCTATTCAGCTCAGGTCTTCCTTTTCTTTTCTTTTTTTTTTATCAAGAATGCTTGAAAGTCCTGTATTTCATTGAATATCCATTTTTCCCCATGAGGGATTATATTCAGTTTTTCTGGGTAGGTGATTCTTGGTTGTAATCCTTTGCCCTCCAGAATATCATATTCCAAGCCCTCTGATGCTTTAATGTAGAAGCTGCTAAATCTGGTGTTATCCTGACTGTGGTTCCATGATACTTGAATTGTTTCTTTCTGGCTGCTTGCATTATTTTCTCCTTGACCTGGGAGCTCTGGAATTTGACTATAATATTCCTGGGAGTTTTCATTTTGGGAACTCTTCCAGGAAGTGATTAGTGGATTCTTTCAATTTCTATTTTACCCTCTGGTTCTAAAATATCAGGGCAGTTTTCCTTGATAATTTCTTGAAAGATAATATGTAGGCTCTTTTTTTGATCGTGCCTTTCAGGTAATCCAATAATTTTAAAATTACCTCTCCTGAATCTATTTTCCAGGTCAGTTTTCCAATGAGATATTTCACATTGTCTTCTATTTTTTTCATTCTTTTGGTTTTTTTTTTTTTTTATTTCTTGTAAAATTATTAGCTTCCATCTGCTCAATTCCAATTTTTAAGGAATCATTTTCTTCAGTAAGCTTTTGCATTTCCTTTTCCATTTGGTCAATTCAACTTCTTAAGAAGTTTTTTTATTCAGTGAATTTTTGTACCTCTAAAAAGAGGAAACCTGTTTAGCCAATTCTGCTTTTTAAGGCATCTTTCTCCTCATTGGCTTTTTATACCTCTTTTTACCATTTGGACTAGTGTGTTTTTTAAAGTGTTATTTTCTTCAGTATTTTTTTTTTGTCTCCTTTGCCAGGCTGTTGACTTGTTTTTCGTGATTTTCTTGCATCGCTCTCATTTCTCTACATTTTCCTCTACTTTTCTTACTTGATTTTCAAAATTCTTTTGGAGCTCTTTTGTGGCCTGAGACAAATTCATATTTTTCTTGGAGGCTTTGGATGTTGGAGCTTTGACTTTGTTATCTTCTGAGTATGTGTTTTGATCTTCCTTGTCACCATAGTAACTCTTGATGGTCAGAATTTTTTCTGTTGTTTGCTCATTTTCCAGCCTATTTCTCTTTGTTAAAGTAGGGCTCTGCTTCCAGGGTGGAGGGCACACTGTTTCAAGCTTCAGGGGTTTTGCGTAGCTGTTTTCAGAGATACTTCTAGGGACCTGTAAGTTTTCAGTTCTTCCAGGGTGGTATGATCTAAGGAGAGGTGTGTTTACTACTCTTCTGGCCTGTGCTCTGGTCTATGAGTGACCGCAAGCACTCTTTTCTGCCCTGGAACCGTTACCGCAAGCTCTGCTATGCCAGTGCTCTTCCTCACCCTGGAACTGCCACTTAGGACTGTGACCCGGATCCAAGTATGGGCAAAGTAACAGAGTCCTGCCCCAGTGCCAGCAAAGAGACCCCTGTAATCTCCTTCTGATCAGTTGTTCAACCACCTTGCCATCTGTTGGCTGAGAGCTAAGGGGTAGCTGCCACTCCTGATTCAGTGGCTCCCAATGCCTGCTCCAGGTTGCTGGGGCTGGGTCTGAGCCGGCGGGGCCTGCCAGACTGTGCTCTTTCACTTTGCTGTAACAGACCTTTCTTGCATTATTTTCTCCTTGACCTGGGAGCTCTGGAATTTGACTATAATATTCCTGGGAGTTTTCATTTTGGGAACTCTTCCAGGAAGTGATTAGTGGATTCTTTCAATTTCTATTTTACCCTCTGGTTCTAAAATATCAGGGCAGTTTTCCTTGATAATTTCTTGAAAGATAATATGTAGGCTCTTTTTTTTGATCGTGCCTTTCAGGTAATCCAATAATTTTGACTCAGACTTCAGAGGTCTTGCCCTGAGAATGTCAAGGCAGGGAATGA
>NW_020948263.1:0-1779 GCF_900497805.2 Vombatus ursinus | reverse complement strand
GCTCCAGCCTTGGAGTCAGGAGGACCTGAGTTCAAATTCGGTCTCAGTCACATCCTGTGTTCCTTTTTTTTTTTTTTTAATGCTAGTGATGTTTAATAGATAAAGATGTACAATGGAAAGAAGAATGACTTTATAGTCAGACAGCCTGGATTCAAGTCTGCCAGTTACTGTGTGACCTTGAGCAAGTCACTTTTACCTCTCCAGGGCTCAGTTGTCTGATCTGTCAAATGAGGGGGTTAGACTAGGTGACTCCCAAAGTCTCTTCTAGATGTGATCCTATAAAGATCAAATCTTATTCTCTGAGGATGGGTGGACAGAACTTCGGCCTTGGAGTCAGGAGGACCTGAGTTCAAATTCGGTCTCAGACACTTGACACTTACTAGCAGTGTAACCCTCTGGCAAGTCACTTAACCCTGATTGCCTCACCAGAAAGGAAAAAAAAAAGAATCATTGTATCAACATATAAAATTTCCGTAAAGTAGTATTTTTTTTCATACTTCCAGTTTTAAGGATTTTTCTTTATGGACTTTTGTGCATACTGTATGTAAATAAATACTCCTGAATCTGCAATATTAATTTGAGGCATATTGTCTCTGCCCATTTTGATGAATCTTTGTTTTTGCTTATGTTTTTCCAGTATAAATAGAGGCAAATAAAGAATACTAGTGCGATAAAGACCATCATTGTCAATTCGAAATTCCAGCAAATTGAATGTGAAATGGTATTCACTTACTGTATATTTAGGGCATATATATTTATGTCTAACATGGTTTTTAACTGTTGGAAAAATATATTCTACAATTATCCTGTAATAATCCTCAAGTGGTAGTTGAACAGCTCAATTCCTAGTTTTTATCAAGAGAAACTGAAAATGGTGATGATTGTGTAAAGATTGCGTAGGAATAGATTACCAGAACTGGGAATAAAACTAGCCATCCATGTCACTCTTTTCAGCCTTAATGTGGCTTTGCATTGCCAACTTCATTTTTTGTTTCCCAGATACTGTAGATGAACTTATTTATACCTGTCTTGTTTGGTCATTGAAGTTTAGCAAATACTCGTAAAAATAATTTGAACATAATTCTAAAGTTTAAATGCTATAATGCCATAACCTTACTGTCTTTAAATATGTGATTGCCTTGGAGGTCAAACATTCTTCTGGTATCACAGTAAATCATCTTTAACGGATATTCATGACAAACCTATTTTCTACTGAATTTTGTTTGTCTTGTTAATATGGTATTACAAGGAGGTTTTTCTAAACAAGTCTCTGAACAAGGCTCTTGTAATAACACTATGATTTATACTTTTTTATAGCAACAATATCAAAGTGCTCTATTTTGGGCGGACAAAGTAGCCTCGTTGTCTCATGGTAAGTAACAAGTGTTGGATTTTATATAATACTGTTAGTCTTAAAAACTTCTGGTATAACTTGGGTCTCTGATAGTGTGTATAATATTTTTTTGCTTGTTTTAGAGGAACCACAAGACATTTATTGGTTGGCCCAGTGTCTTTACCTGACTGCTCAGTATCATAGGGCAGCACATGCCCTTCGCTCACGTAAGCTAGACAAGGTAAGTTAACTTAAAAGTTTTGTAATCTTTTTCTTAACCTATCATTTCACATTTGGTCTTTCAAAGTTTTATTGATGCCTCTTGTTTTTACATCATAGTAATTTCTAAATAAACTGCACTCTGTTGCTCCATCAGCCCATTCTAACAACAGAGGAGGAAAAAAAAACAGTTAAGCAAAACCAGACATATCGGTGCATCTAAGAGT
>NW_020948262.1:0-1778 GCF_900497805.2 Vombatus ursinus | reverse complement strand
GCTCCAGCCTTGGAGTCAGGAGGACCTGAGTTCAAATTCGGTCTCAGTCACATCCTGTGTTCCTTTTTTTTTTTTTTTAATGCTAGTGATGTTTAATAGATAAAGATGTACAATGGAAAGAAGAATGACTTTATAGTCAGACAGCCTGGATTCAAGTCTGCCAGTTACTGTGTGACCTTGAGCAAGTCACTTTTACCTCTCCAGGGCTCAGTTGTCTGATCTGTCAAATGAGGGGGTTAGACTAGGTGACTCCCAAAGTCTCTTCTAGATGTGATCCTATAAAGATCAAATCTTATTCTCTGAGGATGGGTGGACAGAACTTCGGCCTTGGAGTCAGGAGGACCTGAGTTCAAATTCGGTCTCAGACACTTGACACTTACTAGCAGTGTAACCCTCTGGCAAGTCACTTAACCCTGATTGCCTCACCAGAAAGGAAAAAAAAAAGAATCATTGTATCAACATATAAAATTTCCGTAAAGTAGTATTTTTTTTCATACTTCCAGTTTTAAGGATTTTTCTTTATGGACTTTTGTGCATACTGTATGTAAATAAATACTCCTGAATCTGCAATATTAATTTGAGGCATATTGTCTCTGCCCATTTTGATGAATCTTTGTTTTTGCTTATGTTTTTCCAGTATAAATAGAGGCAAATAAAGAATACTAGTGCGATAAAGACCATCATTGTCAATTCGAAATTCCAGCAAATTGAATGTGAAATGGTATTCACTTACTGTATATTTAGGGCATATATATTTATGTCTAACATGGTTTTTAACTGTTGGAAAAATATATTCTACAATTATCCTGTAATAATCCTCAAGTGGTAGTTGAACAGCTCAATTCCTAGTTTTTATCAAGAGAAACTGAAAATGGTGATGATTGTGTAAAGATTGCGTAGGAATAGATTACCAGAACTGGGAATAAAACTAGCCATCCATGTCACTCTTTTCAGCCTTAATGTGGCTTTGCATTGCCAACTTCATTTTTTGTTTCCCAGATACTGTAGATGAACTTATTTATACCTGTCTTGTTTGGTCATTGAAGTTTAGCAAATACTCGTAAAAATAATTTGAACATAATTCTAAAGTTTAAATGCTATAATGCCATAACCTTACTGTCTTTAAATATGTGATTGCCTTGGAGGTCAAACATTCTTCTGGTATCACAGTAAATCATCTTTAACGGATATTCATGACAAACCTATTTTCTACTGAATTTTGTTTGTCTTGTTAATATGGTATTACAAGGAGGTTTTTCTAAACAAGTCTCTGAACAAGGCTCTTGTAATAACACTATGATTTATACTTTTTTATAGCAACAATATCAAAGTGCTCTATTTTGGGCGGACAAAGTAGCCTCGTTGTCTCATGGTAAGTAACAAGTGTTGGATTTTATATAATACTGTTAGTCTTAAAAACTTCTGGTATAACTTGGGTCTCTGATAGTGTGTATAATATTTTTTTGCTTGTTTTAGAGGAACCACAAGACATTTATTGGTTGGCCCAGTGTCTTTACCTGACTGCTCAGTATCATAGGGCAGCACATGCCCTTCGCTCACGTAAGCTAGACAAGGTAAGTTAACTTAAAAGTTTTGTAATCTTTTTCTTAACCTATCATTTCACATTTGGTCTTTCAAAGTTTTATTGATGCCTCTTGTTTTTACATCATAGTAATTTCTAAATAAACTGCACTCTGTTGCTCCATCAGCCCATTCTAACAACAGAGGAGGAAAAAAAACAGTTAAGCAAAACCAGACATATCGGTGCATCTAAGAGT